>NC_091302.1:43924742-44089742 GCF_038502225.1 Cherax quadricarinatus | reverse complement strand
GCTGGTCAGCGATGAGGCTGGTCAGTGGTGAGGCTGGTCAGTGATGAGGCGCGTCAGTGATGAGGCTGGTGTATGATGAGGCTGGTGTATGATGAGGCTGGTCAGTGGTGAGGCTGGTCAGTGGTGAGGCTGGTCAGTGATGAGGCTGGTCAGTGGTGAGGCTGGTCAGTGATGAGGCTGGTCAGTGGTGAGGCTGGTCAGTGATGAGGCTGGTCAGTGGTGAGGCTGGTCAGTGATGAGGCTGGTCAGTGGTGAGGCTGGTCAGTGATGAGGCTGGTCAGTGATGAGGCTGGTCAGTGACGAGGCTGGTCAGTGATGAGGCGCGTCAGTGATGAGGCGCGTCAGTGATGAGGCGCGTCAGTGATGAGGCTGGTCAGTGATGAGGCTGGTCAGTGATGAGGCGCGTCAGTGATGAGGCGCGTCAGTGATGAGGCTGGTCAGTGATGAGGCTGGTCAGTGATGAGGCTGGTCAGTGATGAGGCTGGTCAGTGATGAGGCTGTTCAGTGATGAGGCTGGTCAGTGATGAGACGCGTCAGTGATGAGGCTGGTGTATGATGATGCTGGTGTATGATGATGCTGGTCAGTGATGAGGCTGGTCAGTGATGAGGCTGGTCAGTGATGAGGCTGGTCAGTGATGAGGCTGGTCAGTGATGAGGCTGGTCAGTGATGAGGCTGGTCAGTGATGAGGCGCGTCAGTGATGAGGCTGGTCAGTGATGAGGCGCGTCAGTGATGAGGCGCGTCAGTGATGAGGCAGGTCAGTGATGAGGCTGGTTAGCGATGAGGCTGGTCAGTGGTGAGGCTGGTCAGTGCTGTGAGGCTGGTCAGTGATGAGGCTGGTCAGTGATGAGGCTGGTCAGTGATGAGGCTGGTCAGTGGTGAGGCTGGTCAGTGATGAGGCTGGTCAGCGATGAGGCTGGTCAGTGGTGAGGCTGGTCAGTGATGAGGCTGGTCAGTGATGAGGTTGGTCAGTGGTGAGGCTGGTCAGTGGTGAGGCTGGTCAGTGATGAGGCTGGTTAGCGATGAGGCTGGTCAGTGGTGAGGCTGGTCAGTGATGAGGCTGGTCAGTGATGAGGCTGGTCAGTGATGAGGCTGGTCAGTGGTGAGGCTGGTCAGCGATGAGGCTGGTCAGCGATGAGGCTGGTCAGTGGTGAGGCTGGTCAGTGGTGAGGCTGGTCTATCGTAAGGGTTCTTAAATGGAGATATCGTAGGTTGAAAGTAGACACACTTGTAGGATGGTAAATATATTGTCAGACTGAGATGGGAGATGGAGCCACAGTTACCTAGCCTGTTTACGCCTAGACGGTCTGCCGCTGAGTGAGGGCGGGACAAAGGGATCACTGCCCATGTGTATGCCCATGACGTCACTCCAAGCCAAAGGCCTACGAGGGATCTCGTGTCTAAAGCACATGGAGGATACTAATATGCTATGCTATATAATACAGGGAATACAGGGATCAGCAACTATGCTGACAGCTCGGTCATGTTACGTATGTCGTCCCGACATACACTACTATCTATAGGCTGAACAGGCAGGCGGATCTGGGCTGATTCTATACAATAACAAATTCATATATATCTTAGAACTAATGGATGGTATCATAATGGACATTACATAGAGGGTGTTAACATAATGCATTACAAACTATAAGAACAATTCATTATACAATATGGATGGAATTGATCGATCGATCTGTATTCATGCACTCTACGGATTCTGAGGAAGAATAAATATATACAAAGAAGTGTTTAACAGAAAGGCAGATTCGGTGCACACAAATCTAGACTGTTAACTCTCAGAATACGGAGGGAACGTGAACACGAAAATTTCTGACAAACTGATCAGCTAATAATAAACACACAGTTGACACTTTCATTCATCTCGGACATCTAATTATACAGACTATGTACATTTAAACCCAATTCTGCGAGGGTAAGGTTTACATATGCAGAATGGTTATCATCTCTGGGAGGATCGAATTCCTCTGCAATGGCTAACACATGCCTTGACTGAGAGAGAGCTGAACGAGTATTTACAAAAGATACAACTACAATCACTAGTGACTGTGGAATTACTAATTCATCTGCTAGGAGTACTCAACTCGACTATTCGATACAGTAATTCTTGGCTCATTACAAAGTCACTAATGGATGCTGGTGGCTTCACAGTAAGAATAAGATCTTCCTGGAGCAGGAATCGAATCACACCAGAACACAAG
Source organism: Cherax quadricarinatus (assembly GCF_038502225.1). NCBI lineage: Eukaryota > Metazoa > Arthropoda > Malacostraca > Decapoda > Parastacidae > Cherax > Cherax quadricarinatus. The sequence goes on along the minus strand of NC_091302.1, from coordinate 44,087,524 downwards.
GGATCTAGTCTTTGTGCAGTTTTGACATCCTCGACAGTAAATGGAGGATCTGCAGTAACTACACTAACGTGTCGCGATAAAGCATCTGCGACTACATTTGACTTGCCAGGTAAATTTTCAAAAGTGGGATTGAACTCTTGGATAGTCAAGGTCCATCTGGCTAACCTTCCAGTAGGCTGTTTGTTCTGGAATAAAGGTAACAGTTCTTCCTTACTGGAGGAAAGAACAAACTCGGTGGAGTGGATGACTCCCCCCGGTTGAAAAAATTAACGCTATAACACGCAATATGAGCAAGGGAGAACGAATCTACTATCTCAAACTGCAAACACAGGAGAAAAGAAATGAACACGGTGAACAATGCTGATATTCAATCTGAGTCGCACACAGTGATACGAGGTATCAGCTATAAAGAAACTACACTTACAAACGTTAACATGTGAAAGTTATTCGAGAAATAACTTCTTACAATGCACTGATTACTGTCAACTAGGATGGGATCACCATCTGGAACATTAGGAACAACAACAGACACTCTAGTGAGAACACTAGCTGTAACAGAGACGTCTTTCTGCAGACAGCATGTCACATCAACAAGAGATGGCATTACTAGTTGCAAGTAATCGTTTTCTGACAAGGCATCCCCTGTGGAGAAACTACTACTCGAACTAGCAGTCATTGCAGGGATAGGCTGTGCACTCAAGGCAGTCTGAGTGTCCCCGGACACTTGAGGCAACGGAACACTATCCTGCAAGTCTGAAGGTATAGGTGGAACACAGATGGGAGTGACAGAATTACTAGTGCCTGACCGCTCGGCTACGTTAATAAGTAATTCGTGGATCTATAGGAACTTAATCTGAACTTCACATTTAGCAGCACTTTAACAAATCTCAGATACAAGCTGTGAGAACAAACACATTGCTCAAGGGCTAGATATTGTCTTTCAGTCAGTAAGGGAATGTTGGTACTGTGGACTGATTCATATTGACTTTGACTGGAATGATACACTAAGTGAACGTTCAAAAGTGACTGGGACATCTTCTCAGTGAAAATACTGAAGGGCATAAGTCAAGAAAAATGGAGAGAATGACACAATAAGCTTAAATGGAAAAAAATGCTTAACTATTCTGCATAAGTAATTAAAAATTGACAAGTTACACAGTAAGCAAAGAACTCACACAAGAATAATATGCAACTTAACAAACACTGAAAATCAAGAGAACTTTTACTTTGCTCAAATCTAATATTCTCAACTTTTACTTTAAATTGAATAAATGGCACAGTGAGTTTTCTTTACTTTCAATGCAACAAGGAAATACACAATAAAATGATAAAATGGACTCAATAAACTTGTGCAAAAATTAAAACAAACACACAATTCACTGAAATTAAAAAAAAAATAAAATGACAGACAGAATAAAATACTATGCACAGAACAGAGCATAAGAAACTGCACTGTAAGAAACTGTATTGCACAACACTGCATAAAATTTTCTGCAAGAAAAACTTTAATAGCAACACAATATTTGCACAAGAATTATTGCAAAATGAGTCTATGTGCAATAATAAAAATTATAACACACAAGAAAAGAAATATATCAAGGAATGAACACTTTAACTCTTAACTGCACTTAAACAACAAGCAAAAGAACAATTTACTTTAGAAGGAGAACTTAAAAATTGCACTAAGAGTGAATTTGTTCAATAAAATATGAAAAATAATAGGTGCTAAAACACACAACAAAAAGAAATACAACACTTACAGTGATGCAGAGCACAAAACATCAACATAAACTCAGTACTAGAATTTTCTTGCAATGAAACTTGATGTTTTTAAAAAAATTTTGTAAACAGATTTCTTGCTGGAGCTTTAAAAATGGCACTATTGTCTGTGGAAATAAGACAAATTAAACACTGGCTGAATGGAAAAATATGAACACAAGAATGTTCAACACACAGGGAACAAACAAAAATACACAATTGCTAGGAAGAAAAAAAAAATAACAGACAACACTGAGTTGTGATGCAGAATATGAGGTGAAAAATTTACTGAGTTAATTCACTGGAATTCTGAAGTTTAAACACAAGTTCTATACTGCTCATCTGTTGCACACACAACAAAGGAAACACTAAGTACTTACTTCAAGTGTGTATAAAAAGAAACACAACACAACAGATATAAAATAATGCACGAAAATTAACACTGAATTAAGGAGATTAAAAGAAATTTATGCAATCAGTACATGATAAACACTGAGTCTGATCAAGAGTCACTGAATGTCACTAAGAGAAAAATTCACTGGGAACACAAAAGAAATGTCTCAACACTCGCAAATGTCTCTAAAAAAAAAATATTATAGCTGTAACACTTGAAAAAATGAGATTGATGGATTGTTTATATCGTCTTGCTGCTGTCCTCTGCACAGATGATCGTAGAATTGCACTTAAATCGGCGAGAGACAACACACAGGAGGCTTTTAAAGATGGCGCGCCACACTCTAGCTCTTGACCCCCTATGTGGTCCTTAAAATATGGTGCTACAACCCTTAGCAGAGCACCAAAACACTGATGAGGTAGGTGAGTTGTAATGGCCGACTGTAGTTGGGTTTGTGGGTAAAGGCTGAGCGAGGCGTCTGAGACCGGCAATGGTGCGACACACGTGATCGTGAGTGGCTGGGCTTATGGGTTGAACGTCGTAAGCCTCACTGAGAAAACCCACACTGCCGCGAAGATAATTCTAAGCCGGCTGGCTTAGGAGAAACCCACGAAATACTACAACACCACAAGGATGACAAGGAGCACTCAGAATGCTTGGAACTTGAATCACAAGCGATGAAGACTAGTCACGTGGCTTGCCTGAGTACTGGGGTAAGACACCTGGGTTAGTTGCTAGCTGGCTTATCTTAACCCTTCACACAGAATAGCTTGATAACTTCACACGATGAGCACAGCAGGGGTGGAAGCTGGCTTGGCAGGCAAAATAATTGGATGGAGTAGGCTAGGCTGGACTGGACTCGGGTGTTCTGACTCCCCCACCACAGACTGGAAGCTGGCTTATTTTGCAAACTCGGGTCAACCCCTCGGGAGTAATGCAAAAAAGCAGGAAACACTAATACAAAGAGACTGACCAGTGAATAATGTAGAAGCTGGTAGAGTAGCTGGCTTGAGGTAGCTGGCTGGGTGAATCTCGGTAGTCGGTAGGCCTACTGGTCACACGAAATGGCCGTCTTGCTGGTCGACAACTTTATCTCCAGAAATCGCTGTAATCGTCAGAATTACAGGCTCACCGCTGGCACCATTTATCGTAAAGGGGTTCTTAAATGGAGATATCGTAGGTTGAAAGTAGACACACTTGTAGGATGGTAAATATATTGTCAGACTGAGATGGGAGATGGAGCCACAGTTACCTAGCCTGTTTACGCCTAGACGGTCTGCCGCTGAGTGAGGGCGGGACAAAGGGATCACTGCCCATGTGTATGCCCATGACGTCACTCCAAGCCAAAGGCCTACGAGGGATCTCGTGTCTAAAGCACATGGAGGATACTAATATGCTATGCTATATAATACAGGGAATACAGGGATCAGCAACTATGCTGACAGGTCAGTGATGAGGCTGGTCAGTGATGAGGCTGGTCAGCGATGAGGCTGGTCAGTGGTGAGGCTGGTCAGTGATGAGGCGCGTCAGTGATGAGGCTGGTGTATGATGAGGCTGGTCAGTGATGAGGCTGGTCAGTGGTGAGGCTGGTCAGTGGTGAGGCTGGTCAGTGATGAGGCTGGTCAGTTGTGAGGCTGGTCAGTGATGAGGCTGGTCAGTGGTGAGACTGGTCAGTGATGAGGCTGGTCAGTGGTGAGGCTGGTCAGTGATGAGGCTGGTCAGTGGTGAGGCTGGTCAGTGATGAGGCTGGTCAGTGATGAGGCTGGTCAGTGACGAGGCTGGTCAGTGATAAGGCGCGTCAGTGATGAGGCGCGTCAGTGATGAGGCGCGTCAGTGATGAGGCTGGTCAGTGATGAGGCTGGTCAGTGATGAGGCGCGTCAGTGATGAGGCGCGTCAGTGATGAGGCTGGTCAATGATGAGGCTGGTCAGTGATGAGGCTGGTCAGTGATGAGGCTGGTCAGTGATGAGACTGTTCAGTGATGAGGCTGGTCAGTGATGAGACGCGTCAGTGATGAGGCTGGTCAGTGATGAGACGCGTCAGTGATGAGGCTGGTGTATGATGATGCTGGTGTATGATGATGCTGGTCAGTGATGAGGCTGGTCAGTGATGAGGCTGGTCAGTGATGAGGCTGGTAGTGATGAGGCTGGTCAGTGATGAGGCTGGTCAGTGATGAGGCTGGTCAGTGATGAGGCAGGTCAGTGATGAGGCTGGTCAGTGATGAGGCTGGTCAGTGATGAGGCTGGTCAGTGATGAGGCGCGTCAGTGATGAGGCTGGTCAGTGATGAGGCGCGTCAGTGATGAGGCGCGTCAGTGATGAGGCGCGTCAGTGATGAGGCTGGTCAGTGATGAGGCTGGTCAGTGATGAGGCTGGTCAGTGATGAGGCTGGTCAGTGATGAGGCTGGTCAGTGATGAGGCTGTTCAGTGATGAGGCTGGTCAGTGATGAGACGCGTCAGTGATGAGGCTGGTGTATGATGATGCTGGTCAGTGATGAGGCTGGTCAGTGATGAGGCTGGTCAGTGATGAGGCTGGTAGTGATGAGGCTGGTCAGTGATGAGGCTGGTCAGTGATGAGGCTGGTCAGTGATGAGGCGCGTCAGTGATGAGGCTGGTCAGTGATGAGGCGCGTCAGTGATGAGGCGCGTCAGTGATGAGGCAGGTCAGTGATGAGGCTGGTCAGTGATGAGGCTGGTCAGTGATGAGGCTGGTCAGTGATGAGGCTGGTCAGTGGTGAGGCGCGTCAGTGATGAGGCTGGTCAGTGATGAGGCTGGTCAGTGCTGAGGCTGGTCAGTGATGAGGCTGGTCAGTGATGAGGCTGGTCAGTGATGAGACGCGTCAGTGATGAGGCTGGTGTATGATGATGCTGGTCAGTGATGAGGCTGGTCAGTGATGAGGCTGTCAGTGATGAGGCTGGTCAGTGATGAGGCTGGTGTATGATGATGCTGGTCAGTGATGAGGCTGGTCAGTGATGAGGCTGGTCAGTGATGAGGCTGGTCAGTGATGAGGCTGGTCAGTGATGAGGCTGGTCAGTGATGAGGCGCGTCAGTGATGAGGCTGGTCAGTGATGAGGCGCGTCAGTGATGAGGCTGGTCAGTGATGAGGCGCGTCAGTGATGAGGCGCGTCAGTGATGAGGCAGGTCAGTGATGAGGCTGGTCAGTGATGAGGCTGGTCAGTGATGAGGCTGGTCAGTGATGAGGCTGGTCAGTGATGAGGCTGGTCAGTGATGAGGCTGGTCAGTGATGAGACGCGTCAGTGATGAGGCTGGTGTATGATGATGCTGGTCAGTGATGAGGCTGGTCAGTGATGAGGCTGGTGTATGATGATGCTGGTCAGTGATGAGGCTGGTGTATGATGATGCTGGTCAGTGATGAGGCTGGTGTGTGATGCTGTCAGTGATGAGGCTGGTCAGTGATGAGGCTGATGTATGATGATGCTGGTCAGAGTGATGATGCTGGTCAGTGATGAGGCTGGTGTATGATGATGCTGGTCAGTGATGAGGCTGGTGTATGATGATGCTGGTCAGAGTGATGATGCTGGTCAGTGATGAGGCTGGTATATGATGATGCTGGTCAGAGTGATGATGGTGGTCAGTGATGAGGCTGGTATATGATGATGCTGGTCAGAGTGATGATGCTGGTCAGTGATGAGGCTGGTGTATAATGATGCTGGTCAGTAATGATGCTGGTCATTGATGATGCTGGTCAGTGATGAGGCTGGTGTATGATGATGCTGGTCAGAGTGATGATGCTGGTCAGTGATGAGGCTGGTATATGATGATGCTGGTCAGAGTGATGATACTGGCCTAGTTTTGATGTCAACAATTTCGTGAGATGAGTGAGATGTCACGCTGGTGTCACCATCTCTCGGCAGTGTCACCATCTTAAAGATGCGCTGACAAACACCATCATCTCACGTCAACAACCATAAGTGTCCTAACGTGCTCAAATAATAATAATAATAATAATAATAATAATAATAATAATAATAATAATAATAATAATAATAATAATTAAGCACACACGACATTACAGTAGTTTGCAGCTGTCAATTTGGTTTATGTCGTGGCAATTTTTTTTTTTTTGCCATATATTAAAGTTATTAAACTTGTCAAATGCGAGATAAATAAATATATGAACACGAAAAATAAATGAAACAGTAAAGTGAGTCTTCCTTTGAGCTTGACGCCAGGAGGGCCACATGGCCCTCCTGGCACTATATTACTCCCTTCTGAGTGGCCCTGGGCCTGTGACAGACAGATACATCTCGTATATGCCACGAGAGAGATAAATACATCTCGTATATACCATGAGAAAGATAAATACATCTCGTATATACCCTGTGAGAGATAGATAAATGTAGTATATACCCTGTGAGAGATAGATAAATGTAGTATATACCCTGTGATAGATAAATGTAGTATATACCCTGTGAGAGATAGATAAATGTAGTATATACCCTGTGAGAGATAGATAAATGTAGTATATACCCTGTGAGAGATAGATACTTCTCCGTGTATATACACTATTGAACCTCTGTTTCCTGATTGGTTGTTTCAGTAAAGTTGCTCCATATATCTGATTGGCTGGTCAAAGTAGAAATATAACATTGGTGATGATAACTAGAACAATAATAATGATGAAATAAATGGGTGATAATGATGATGACGATAATGATAGTGACTAAGATGATGGTGGTGATCATGGATATAATGATGTTAATGATGTATCAGGTGTCGAAACATTTAAAAGAGCAATAATTGGTCGCCTCGTTAAGACTATTCGGGTTAATGAACTCTGAATGGCGGGTTGCAACTGCAAACGCATCAATCTTTATTTTTTGTAAAAATGGTAATAATAATAATAATAATAATAATAATAATAATAAATTGGAAAGTCGCCGTTGATGGAATTATATCAGTAATTACAGACTTTTTTTTTTTTGGTAGCTGTATTCCACCCACTCACCCACATCACGTACAAACTCACTCATCCACACATTCACCCACATCACGTACAAAGTCACTCATCCACCCACTCACCCACATCACGTACAAAGTCACTCATCCACCCACTCACCCACATCACGTACAAACTCACTCATCCACACATTCACCCACATCACGTACAAAGTCACTCATCCACCCACTCACCCACATCACGTACAAAGTCACTCATCCACCCACTCATCCACATCACGTACAAACTCACTCATCCACACATTCACCCACATCACGTACAAAGTCACTCATCCACCCACTCACCCACATCACGTACAAAGTCACTCATCCACCCACTCACCCACATCACGTACAAACTCACTCATCCACACATTCACCCACATCACATACAAAGTCACTCATCCACCCACTCACCCACATCACGTACAAACTCACTCATCCATACATTCACCTACATCACGTACAAACTCACTCATCCACACATTCACCCACATCACATAGAAACTCACTCATCCACCCACTCACCCACATCACGTACAAACTCACTCATCCACACATTCACCCACATCACATAGAAACTCACTCATCCACCCACTCACCCACATCACGTGCAAACTCACTCATCTATCCACTCGTTTACCCATTCACCCACACCACGTAAAACCCCACCTTATACCCACTCATTCACGGTAAAATCCTAGGTTAAAAAGCCTCGCTTTTACTTTGGAAACACCAGCCCCCCTGTAATGAAGATATTCATGCCGGGTTTTTTACGTTACTCCCCATGTTATTAGAAGCTGACACAGTTAACTGTGTTATTATGTGGTGGTTGCTACAAAAAACGCGATATCTAATGATGATAGAGATCTCCAGTGAATACTAGAAAGGACTGCCCTTCTAGCATCCAGCCTGTTACTGGGTTTTTCGAACAAGTAGTCAGTATCCTGGTCCAATTATCCATTAGAATTTAATAAGATTCAATAGAGCTTCAGGATTACAACTGGTAGGCTACTAACTAAAGAAATTAAAATTTAATAAGTTTATTAATAACAAAGTTGTCTAGGCATATATCAAAATAAATTAAAGTAATCAATATAATCAAAATAATCACTTCTCTGGTGTACAGTAGTATTGTGCTGAAGGCACATATCACATCTTTATGGCTTTTAAGTACTGTCTGGTACATTGTTAACATTTAATAACATAGTACAAATATATACAATAAGTTTGTGTGTGTGTACTCACCTAGTTGTACTCACCTAGTTGAGGTTGCGGGGGTCGAGTCCGAGCTCCTGGCCCCGCCCCTTCACTGATCGCTACTAGGTCACTCTCCCTGAGCCGTGAGCTTTATCGTACCTCTGCTTAAAGCTATGTATGGATCCTGCCTCCACTACATCGCTTCCCAAACTATTCCACTTACTGACTACTCTGTGGCTGAAGAAATACTTCCTAACATCCCTGTGATTCATCTGTGTCTTTAGCTTCCAACTGTGTCCCCTTGTTACTGTGTCCAATCTCTGGAACATCCTGTTTTTGTCCACCTTGTCAATTCCTCTCAGTATTTTGTATGTCGTTATCATGTCCCCCCTATCTCTCCTGTCCTCCAGTGTCGTCAGGTTGATTTCCCTTAACCTCTCCTCGTAGGACATACCTCTTAGCTCTGGGACTAGTCTTGTTGCAAACCTTTGCACTTTCTCTAGTTTCTTTACGTGCTTGGCTAGGTGTGGGTTCCAAACTGGTGCCGCATACTCCAATATGGGCCTAACGTATACGGTGTACAGGGTCCTGAACGATTCCTTATTAAGATGTCGGAATGCTGTTCTGAGGTTTGCTAGGCGCCCATATGCTGCAGCAGTTATTTGGTTGATGTGCGCTTCAGGAGATGTGCCTGGTGTTATACTCACCCCAAGATCTTTTTCCTTGAGTGAGGTTTGTAGTCTCTGACCCCCTAGACTGTACTCCGTTTGCGGCCTTCTTTGCCCTTCCCCAATCTTCATGACTTTGCACTTGGTGGGATTGAACTCCAGGAGCCAATTGCTGGACCAGTTCTGCAGCCTGTCCAGATCCCTTTGTAGTTCTGCCTGGTCTTCGATCGAGTGTATTCTTCTCATCAACTTCACGTCATCTGCAAACAGGGACACCTCAGAGTCTATTCCTTCCGTCATGTCGTTCACAAATACCAGAAACAGCACTGGTCCTAGGACTGACCCCTGCGGGACCCCGCTGGTCACAGGTGCCCACTCTGACACCTCGCCACGTACCATGACTCGCTGCTGTCTTCCTGACAAGTATTCCCTGATCCATTGTAGTGCCTTCCCTGTTATCCCTGCTTGGTCCTCCAGTTTTTGCACCAATCTCTTGTGTGGAACTGTGTCAAACGCCTTCTTGCAGTCCAAGAAAATGCAATCCACCCACCCCTCTCTCTCTTGTCTTACTGCTGTCACCATGTCATAGAACTCCAGTAGGTTTGTGACACAGGATTTCCCGTCCCTGAAACCATGCTGGCTGCTGTTGATGAGATCATTCCTTTCTAGGTGTTCCACCACTCTTCTCCTGATAATCTTCTCCATGATTTTGCATACTATACATGTCAGTGACACTGGTCTGTAGTTTAATGCTTCATGTCTGTCTCCTTTTTTAAAGATTGGGACTACATTTGCTGTCTTCCATGCCTCAGGCAATCTCCCTGTTTCGATAGATGTATTGAATATTGTTGTTAGGGGTACACATAGCGCCTCTGCTCCCTCTCTCAATACCCATGGGGAGATGTTATCTGGCCCCATTGCCTTTGAGGTATCTAGCTCACTCAGAAGCCTCTTCACTTCTTCCTCGGTTGTGTGCACTGTGTCCAGCACTTGGTGGTGTGCCCCACCTCTCCGTCTTTCTGGAGTCCCTTCTGTCTCCTCTGTGAACACTTCTTTGAATCTCTTGTTGAGTTCTTCACATACTTCCCGGTCATTTCCTGTTGTCTCTCCTCCTTCCTTCCTTAGCCTGATTACCTGGTCCTTGACTGTTGTTTTCCTCCTGATGTGGCTGTACAACAGTTTCGGGTCAGATTTGGCTTTCGCTGCTATGTCATTTTCATATTGTCTTTGGGCCTCCCTTCTTATCTGTGCATATTCATTTCTGGCTCTACGACTGTTCTCCTTATTCTCCTGGGTCCTTTGCCTTCTATATTTCTTCCATTCCCTAGCACACTTGGTTTTTGCCTCCCTGCACCTTTGGGTAAACCATGGGCTCATCCTGGCTTTTTCATTACTCCTGTTACCCTTGGGTACAAACCTCTCCTCAGCCTCCTTGCATTTTATTGCTACATATTCCATCATCTCATTAACTGGTTTCCCTGCCAGTTCTCTGTCCCACTGAACCCCGTTCAGGTAGTTCCTCATTCCTGTGTAGTCCCCTTTCTTGTAGTTTGGCTTCATTCGTCCTGGCCTTCCTGCTTCTCCCTCCACTTGTAGCTCTACTGTGTATTCGAAGCTTACAACCACATGGTCACTGGCCCCAAGGGGTCTTTCATATGTGATGTCCTCGATATCTGCACTACTGAAGGTGAATACTAAGTCCAGCCTTGCTGGTTCATCCTCTCCTCTCTCTCTTGTAGTGTCCCTTACGTGTTGGTACATGAAGTTCTCCAGTACCACCTCCATCATCTTAGCCCTCCAAGTATCTTGGCCCCCATGTGGGTCCAAGTTCTCCCAATCTATCTCCTTGTGGTTAAAGTCACCCATGATCAGGAGCTTTGCCCTGCATGCATGAGCTCTTCTGGCCACTCTAGCTAGTGTGTCAACCATCGCTCTATTGCTCTCGTCGTACTCTTGCCTTGGCCTCCTGCTGTTCTGTGGTGGGTTATACATCACTGCTATTACCACCTTGGGACCTCCAGAGTGAAGTGTTCCCACTATGTAATCACTTTCTTCTCCGCTATCTTCTCTCTCCAGCTCATCAAAATTCCAGCGATTTTTGATCAGCAACGCCACTCCTCCACCCCCCCTGTTCCCTCTGTCTTTCCTCAGGATTTGGTATCCCGTTGGAAAGATGGCATCTGTTATCATACCTGTAAGCTTGGTTTCTGTGAGAGCTATGATGTCCGGTGATGCTTCTTTGACTCTTTCTTGCCACTCCTCCCACTTATTTGTTATTCCATCAGCGTTTGTGTACCATACCTTCAGTTTCCTTTCCAACACTGTGGTTTGGGGGGCCTGTGAGGGTGGGAGACCTGGTGGCATACTGTGGGGTTCTATAGCTTGGTGTTGGGTGGAGGCTGTGGGTATGGATTGTAGGGTGTGTTGGGATGGTGTGATAGGTTGTATGGTTCTGAGAGTAGTTGTGTGTGTGCTTGCCCTTGCTGTTCTGTCCTGCTCTGACAGACCTCTGCTGGTTCCCTCCTTGTCTCTTTTCCTAGCTCCTTTCGCTTTTTTGTCCTCTCCCTCAGCTGCTGTCGTTCTGATTTTGTTCTGTCTCTGTCTAGGAACACCCTCTTGTACTCTTCCGAGTATTTCAATCGTGGTTTCTCTTGGAGGATCCTGTTCCGCACTGTTTCCGTCCTGAGAATCAGCTTGATTGGTCGGTTTCTCACCTTCGAGTACCCCCCTATTCTCTGAAAATTTACAATCTCGTCCCTCTCTTCACCTATTTCTGTTATGATTTTCTCAATCTCCTTCCTTTCTTCCTGCTTCCTTTCAGTGTGTGTCCTTTCCTCTCTCTCCTGAAGCCCATGGATAAACACTGATTTTGCCCTTTCTTCCTCGCATTGCCTCACCCTCTGTGGCTCTGGATCCTGCCTGTATGTGGTCAGTTTCTCCCTTGATTTTTCCAGTGGCTCTTGATAGCCTTGTTGTGCCTCAGCATTCGACTTATCACCCTCTCCATCTGCAACCAGTTGATCTTCCCTTTCACTCCTTGGTCCTCCTTGGCAGATTGATGTGACCTTAGCATAATTCATAATTCCTTCCTTCCTGTTCAGCCTCGCAGCTTCATATGCTGTGTCTTCTCTGGTCACTGCCCCTGTAACTCGCTCCAGCCTATTTATCTCAACTTCTAGGACCCTTATCTTGGCTACTGCAGTTTCGACTTGTGCCTCCCAATTCTTTGTCTCCTTCTCCAACCACCTTTCCAATTTCACAGAGAGCTCTTTCTCCATTTTTTCAGAAAGCTCTCCTAATTTTCTCTCCCACTCTTGTTCCATCCTTTTCCACTGCTCCTCCATCCACTCCTCCCTACCCGAACCATTCTCATCTGATCCTTGGGTCCTGCGAGTCCCCACCATTTTTTTTTTTTTTTTTTTTTTTTTTTTTTTTTTTTTTTTTTTTTTTTTTAAGAGTAGGAGAGGGGAGAGTTAGAAGGGAAAATGGGGACGAGAGAGAGCAAGAGAAAGAGAGAGCAAGAGAGAGAGAGAGCAAGAGAAAGAGAGAGAGCAAGAGAGAGAGCAAGAGAGAGAGAGAGAGAGAGCAAGAGAGAGAGAGCAAGAGAGAGAGCAAGAGAGAGAGAGAGCAATAGGGAGAGAGAGCAAGAGAGAGAGAGAGCAAGAGAGAGAGAGAGAGCAAGAGAGAGAGAGAGCAAGAGAGAGAACAAGAGAGAGAGAGAGAGCAAGAGAGAGAGAAAGTGAGAGAGAGAGAGCAAGAGAGAGAGCAAGAGAGAGAGAGAGCAAGAAGGAGAGTGTGTGTGTGTGTGTGTGTGTGTGTGTGTAAATGCTCTAAGCAGTTCGCTATGTCTCAAGACTCGACTAGACTTAACCAGTGACTGACTAAAAGTCCTCACATTAACTTCTTGACCAACCTGGCAATCAGAACAGCTTGGTTGAACAATAAAGCGACTGTTAAGCCGAACAGCAGTATAACAAGCAACAGCAACACAGGATCAGGAACAAGGAGATAATATAACGACACTAAGTAGGAACCATCTGCAGATCCTCCACAAAAGTCACAAAACTCCCATACTACTGAATCTAAGTCCAGCATTAGAAAATCCCCGACTGTGACAGTACACAGATACCAGTACAAATTAGGTCAGAAGCTACGGCTCAGGACCTGAGTTTCTCAGAGTGTCTATGTGACACACAACCTCAGTACAACGTCGAAAATCATTAAGTCTAGGCTATGTTCTGTGAACAGTGTTACACAGAACCAACAACAAGAAAGCGATAGAGACGATCTTCCAACAAGGGTCCACAAGGGAGAGCAGGTGTGGGACCTCTTGTTAGAAGCAACGTCCAACAGACAATAATCAGCACAGGCTAGGCAGACTCTCACTCCTGGTGAGGTGTGTTCAACCCCCTGATCACGTGACTCTCCGTGGACTGCTGCTGCCCAGCAACATAGAGAAGCCGGCAGCGAAACAAGCGGAGCGATAGTACAGTAGTTAGACAATGCTGTCAGCTACTTAACATTCATGAACTATGAGCACTGAATAATATATAAATGTTACATCCTACCTAATAATATAACTAAGTCAAATAATAATATAAAGCAATATATTTACGATTTAGCTAATATTGCAAATATAAGCAATATAAAATTATATTAACAGGTAATATACATTATATACATTGTGACCCATTCAGAGGTCGCAATAGTGGTCCACACAGACTTGGCTGGTCTGTGACTGTGTGAAGGTGCCTGACCCAGGCACTGTGGCAGTGGCACCTTGTTGGGGGTCATACACCCTTCATTCATGGACACCGTAACTTCCTCTCTCTCTCTCTCTCTCTCTCTCTCTCTCTCTCTCTCTCTCTCTCTCTCTCTCTCTCTCTCTCTCTCTCTCTCTCTCTCTCTCTCTCTCTCTCTCTCTCTCTCTCTCTCTCTCTCTGATCACGGATACAATATATTCCTTTAAGAAACAATTGGACAAACACTTCACAAACATAAGATTCAACTAGATACTGCTGAGACAAACAGTAATCAACAAATTCCTGATGTTTGTTTAGCAACTACATCACGACGATCAGTTAACAATGATCCTCTCATGGTTAATAATGATACTACTACTACTACTACTACTACTACTACTACTACTACTACTACTACTACTACTACTACTACTACTACTACTACTACTACTATTACTACTACTACTACTATTACTACTATTACAACAACAACTACTACTACTACTACTACTACTACTACTACTAATAATAATAATAATAATAATAATAATAATAATAATAATAATAGTGGAACAAGTCGAGGTAGTGGATGTGACAGCAGTAAGTTACGACATCAACACTGCTAGGAAGTAGAGGTAGTCTGTGGCCCAGGTCTTTCATCCACTTTCAGTTTCCCTGAAAATTTCACATCATTATTAATATGGTATGATATATGTTTCGGTGTTTCATGGTGGTAGTGGCCAGAGGAAGGGTGGGGGCGGGGGGCGGCTAATTACTAGGTTTAATATCTTCATAATGTACCCAATATCCGTCCTGTGGACGGTAGTCAAAAGTTGACAGAGGAAATTAACTATTTACAATTCAGTGATTCCCAAACTTTTAGTATGAAATGGCTAATTTTAAAAATCAATTTTAAAAGATGGCCGCGATACGGTTTCGGTGTAAAATGGTTTGTTGACACTGTGCACTGTGCAATCTATATCAAAGTTAATTCATAATTTCACGTGAGGGCCACATCCATTTCCTAGAAGGGCCGCATGCAGCCCGAGGGCCCCAGGTTAGGGACCCCTGATTACCATGCTTATGTTGGGTTACAGAGAGCCTTCTTAACTATCCTTATCTCAGATATCAAGATAATACACGATAATCCTTAATCTAGATAGAAACAGATAGTTCTCAGTAGATAGCCTCAGTGCGGGAACGTTCAAAATCCTATGCTATGTCTGGAACATGTACTCCCTTACATTATCATGTACTCCCTTGTACTCTCCTTTACTCTTTCGCTTTCTCCCTCATCCTCGACAGGTCAAGAGTGTGGTCATGTTGAGTAAGGTGTGTGACAAACATATTTCTTTGTATTGTGACCCCGAGGTCACAGTTAATGTTGTGGTGGTTGTAGCGGCTACGATGGTAGTAGTATGTAGTGGTGGTGTTGGGGGTAATGGTGGCTGTTGTGACGATTAGAGTGGTGGTGGTGGTGACGATGGTGGTGGTGACGATGGAGGTGGTGGTTACGATGGTGGTGGTGGTTACGATGGTGGTGGTGACGATGGTGATGGTGACGATGGTGGTGGTGGTGACGATGATGGTGGTGGTGACGATGGTGATGGTGACGATGGTGGTGGTGGTGACGATGGTGGTGGTTCAGCACCACAAGTTGCAAGTAAAAACTAGAAAAGGTTCGGGTTAGATGTAAATTGTTCCAGTATCGGTATTGTGGGTTAGTTGTGAATTGTTCCAGTATCGGTATTGTGGGTTAGTTGTGAATTGTTCCAGTATCGGTATTGTGGGTTAATAACGAATTGGTCCAGGATCGGTATTGAAGGTTTACCTGGAGTTTACCTGGAGAGAGTTCCGGGGGTCAACGCCCCCGCAGCCCGGTCTGTGACCAGTCCTCCTGGTGGATCAGAGCCTGATCAACCAAGCTGTTACTGCTGGCTGCACGCAATCCAACGTACGAGCTACAGCCCGGCTGGTCAGGTACCGACTTTAGGTGCTTGTCCAGTGCCTGCTTGAAGACTGCCAGGGGTCTATTGGTAATCCCCCATTTAAGTATGCTGGGAGGCAGTTGAACAGTCTCGGGCCCCTGACACTTATTGTATTCTCTTAACGTGCTAGTGACATCCCTGCTTTTCATTGGGGGATATTGCATCGTCTGCCGAGTCTTTTGCTTTCCTTGCGAGTGATTTTCGTGTGCAAGTTCGGTACTAGTCCCTCTAGGATTTTCCAGGTGTATATAATCATGTATCTCTCCCGCCTGCGTTCCAGGGAATACAGGTTCAGGAACTTCAAGCGCTCCCAGTAACGCTTGAATTGTTGTGAATTGTTCCAGTCTCAGTATTGTGGGTTAGTTGTGAATTGATTCAGTCTCGGTATTGTAGGCTAATTGTAAATTGTTCCAGTCTCAGTATTGTGGATTAGTTGTGAATTCTTCCAGTCTCAGTATTGTGGGTTAGTTGTGAATTGTTCCAGTATCGGTATTGTGCGTTAGCTGTGAATTGTTCCAGTCTCATTATTGTGGGTTATTTGAGAATTGTTCCAGTCTCAGTATTGTGAGTTGTGAATTGTTCCAGTCTCAGTATTGTGGGTTAGTTGTGAACTGTTCCAGTCTCAGTATTGTGGGTTAGTTGTGAATTGTTCCAGTCTCAGTATTGTGGGTTAGTTGTGAATTGTTCCAGTCTCAGTATTGTGGAAATAAATAATTGAAAACAGGTCATATTGAGATTATCGGGTTATCCTACGTAAACGCGCTATATCCTTCGTTATCCTGGACTATTCTAGGTTATCTAGAGTTATGTTATCTAGGGTATTTCTAAGTTATCTAGAGTTATTTTAAGTTATCTTGTGTTATCCTAGGCTTAACCGGGTTACCCTAGGTTATCCTGTGTTATCTTCAGTTTAATTGGGTTACCCTTGGATATCTTCAGTTATCGTTATATAAATCTACGTAATGTATACGTGTGCCTATAATATCTAATATGTCGTCAGAAACTCTTGATCCGAGGAACAGGAGCTAAAGTCCCCTTTCCTCGGATCAGTCAAGATTACGTCCCATACCCAAGGTGCTCTGTGAGCTCTACGGGTTTAGCGCTTCTTTAGGAAATATGACAATAATAATACAAATAAAAATAATAATAATAATAATAATAATAATAATAATAATAATAATAATAATAATAATAATAATAATAACAGCAACCCAAGTACTGAAGTCTCCCAGCTCAGCCTGTACTGAAGTCTCCCAGCTCAGCCTGTACTGAAGTCTCCCAGCTCAGCCTGTACTGAAGTCTCCCAGCTCAGCCTGTACTGAAGTCTCCCAGCTCAGCCTGTATTGAAGTCTCCCAGCAGACTATAGTTTTAGCCAGGTTAGGTCGTCCCTCCCTAGAACACAGTAAGACTTCGTCGTTATTATTACCCCATAACGGGATAAATGGCAAAACGTCGACATTGTGATGACTAAGACACTGATGACAGAAGTCTGTATTGGCACAAATCGAATCGAATCGAGGACGACGAGAGCTGTCGTAAGATGGGAAGGAAGAAGGATAAGGAAGGATGGAAATAACTGGAAAAGGATGGGGGAGGAGGGGAAGAGGAGGAATCAAGGCAAATGGCCCAACCACTTTGGGACATGTGGTACAAAAGTACTGGAGACGTAGATAGAGAGGATTGACTGATGTCATTGCTTGGCTCACTAGGAGAGGATGGCGAAGGCAGCGGTAGGAGCTGGGAGTGTCAGAAGGCAGCAAGCAGGATGAGTTGGTTATGGTCTTAAACCGTTTATCAGTGCAGTAAATTGTTTTCGAGAGAGTTATATCACACTTATGGGAGAGCTGTAGTAGTATTCGTTGGTTTGGAGTTGGTGGAGTATCTGGTTGTAGGTAGGGAATGGTCTTTCTTCGCTTTGGTACGATACAGTGTTGTCTTGGAGATGTTGGATGAGTTCTAGGCGAGTCATGCCTTTGTGTTTAACCCATGGTGTTCCAGGTAATCGACGTGAGTTAAGTAGAGAAGGCGGTGGTGGAGTAGAGGAAGGTGGTGTTGCTTCGTTTTCAACTTCAGTAGACGAATTAGAAGATGTTTCTGGTGGTAAGGCTTCTGATTGGTTGGATTCAGTGAGAGGTGGTGGCGGTGGAGGCTTCTCATTGGTCGTTGTTGGATTGACGTCACTAGTTGGTGGTGTTGATGGAACTTCTGCAGAAGAGTTGGCGATTAAGTTTTTGGTGAATTTGAGAATTTCTTCAGACGGTGGAGATGCTGGAAATGTAAATGAAGGCATGTTATTTAATGCAAATAACTCGGTGATGGTAGAGTTAAATGATCCAGGTACAGCCATGTTTTGCATATGAGCGTATAGTAGACAGTAGTGAATCTTCGTTACCTCACATGTTGGAGGAGTGGTGGTGGTGGTGGTGGTGGAGGCGGGCTGAGTAGATGCTTGAAGTAATTTTGTAGTGTCTGCTTGTATTTTTGCAATTGCTGCATACGTTGGAGTGTTGCTAGTAGGTTTTTTCTTTGCTGCATCTTGTGTTTTCTTCATAATATCCTTTCTTGTAGGACATTTTGCTGCCAGTGTATGGTGATCATTACTCTTGCAGTTTAAGCACGCTGGTTGTGTTGGAGCAGCAGCGGTGCAGGAACTGAAGGTGTGTCCCTCACTACCACATGTAGTGCAGAACTTCTTGTCTTTTACTGGACATGCTTTGGTGGTGTGATGGTATGAATAACAGTTCCAGCAATGTTGGATGTAGTGATATCTCTCTGCTTCAATGTAGGTAGGGCTGATGTAGTAGTAGTAGACAGCAAGACCTTCGTTCAGTGCAGTGGCAGCCATGTTCACGTCGGTGAAGGTGACCTTGATCATGGACGTTGCATTTGGGATTTTTGTAATGCTGTCAACAGTAGCCCAAGTATTTTGCGTCTCGATGGATGACTTGAGTTCAGCAGGTGTTTGAGACGTCAGAATCTTGTCCAGTTTTTTTTAGGAATACTGATTTCCTTGCCCTGAGGGCAGGAGATGACGTAACAGTAAACCCTTGAGTAGTAAGAGTAGTGATGGCTTCTGTAGTGAGTAGCTTCTCTGCTTCAGCATCATCGTGACACACAACAATGAATGCTTCTTTCAGTGACAATATGGTGTTGAATTTTACTTCCAGTGCTCCCTGAACAACAGTTGCAAGAGCAATCTTCGTTGAATCATCAACGGTACCATTTCTTGGTTTGATCTTTACACGATTTGCGTAGCTCATCGTGTAAGTCAAGGCGATGACAACGCTGGTAAAGGTTCCCCTCCCCAACGGGGATCGTAGGGAGACAGAGTAAGTAAGGAGAGCTGCTATGACCTGCCTGGGCGAGAGTCAAGAGCAGAATCATTTGTCATTTGTCTCTCTCTGAGAATCTATTGGCACAATGTTGGTGAAACCGTGTGTCAATAAAGACTCCTATACAGTCAGTGTCTTGCTTAGTAAAGACCTGTTGGGTTCTAAGTGTCTGCACGTCACTCATGTAACAACGTTTGCCGGAGAAACCTTCCCCCTCACCTGCTTGGTTCTCTACGCCTCGTGGGAGAGAACTTCATGGCTGAGGGGGGGGGGGAGTTCATTGCATCACTGGGTATTAGAATCTGACTTTTTATGCTTCCCCTCAAGCATTAACTCTCTCTCTCTCTCTCACACTCTCTCTCTGTCAGTCTATCTATTTTTTGTATCTACTATTTACTCAACTATTGTGGCTACTTGAGCCAGGTCTCAGCTCCTGGTCCCTTCATACAACTTACTTCACAAGATTACTGCCTCGTGGGGCCCTGTCGTACATATCCGTAAAACTGTGCGTGTTGTTTGCTTCCACCACACCAAGACTGTTCAGTTGCTTCCCAGCATACATAAGGGAAATTACCAATAGACCCCTGGATGTCTTCAAGAGTGATCTGGAAAGGAACCTAAAGTCGGTACCTGAATAACCAGGTTGTGGTTCGTACGTTGGTTTGCGTGTGGCCAGTAGTAACAGCCTAGATGATCAGGTCCTGATCCATCAGGAAGCCGGGTCATGGACCGGGCCGCGAGAGCTTTGACCCCCGGAACACCATCCAGGTATATTCCAGGTATAGGTATACCATTTCTAACATCCCTATGTTTCATCGCTGGTCGCTGCTTGGTCCACTCTCCCTGCTCCATGTGTGTGTGTGTGTGTGTGTGTGTGTGTGTGTGTGTGTGTGTGTGTGTACTCACATAGTTCAGGTTGCAGGGGTCGAGTCCAAGCTCCTGGCCCCGCCTCTTCACTGGTCGCTACTAGGTCACTCTCCCTGAACCGTGAGCTATATCATACCTCTGCTGACCTGTGTGTGTGTGTGTGTGTGTGTTAAACTGCTGGCGTATTGATTTTCTGCTTGTGTGAACAACAACTTTCAAAACATTACAACTCAAAGTAATGTTGATTGCAGTGGTAACTATAGTTTGAGACAAGTGCCAGCAGAGTGCCACCGCCACTTTTACCTCCACAGTTATTTACACTTAACTACTGTCGTGGCAGTCATTGTTCTCGTAGTTACTCCCCCCTGACCTTGTCTGTCACAGAGAAAGTAAAGTTATCTCATTCCTCTCTCTCTCTCTCTCTCTCTCTCTCTCTCTCTCTCTCTCTCTCTCTCTCTCTCTCTCTCTCTCTCTCTCTCTCTCTCTCTCTCTCTCTCTCTCGCTAAGACAATTTTCGCACAAGTAAGCAAACTTAATAATTCAGACGGACCAACGTAGCATTTTTTTTGCTTTGGTTCTTCAGCGGTGGTCTGGGACCGAGCTTCGGAGGCCTTCACCCCTGAAGACATCCTTCAGGGATCTCGTCGACGCTAAAACATGACGAAGAATATTATTTTCGTGAGGAAACGCTAAACCTGTAAGGGTCATATAGCGCCTGGGGAATGACTTTTCGAGGAAGAGAAGGGTAGCTCCAATTCCATGTATCAAGAGACCTTCAACATCAAGGCAACCCCTGTGAAGGGAACGTGGTGAGCTTAAACTCCTCTCTGTGATATATTAATTGCCTGTAACAGATGTAGATTTAATTAATGTGTCCAGTGTTGTGTTAAGATACATGTATGTCGTTCTGTTTATTCCGTTCTTGACTTTGCTTCTTTATACACACGTTATTCATAAAATTCTGTTTTATTTTATTTCCTTGCTTCCTACCACTGTGTCTGAAGTATTTTTCTTCTATAATATTTACTCAGTTACACTCTTCCAATACCTGCCTCACGCCCCTCCAACACCTCTTTCACACCATCTCCACATCACAGCCACTATACCCTCCACACCTCAGACATCCCTCCAACACCTTCTCGCACCACCTTCATACCACAAACACCACACCCATGCCACACCTCCCTCACACTACACAGCAACTGTCATGCCGGAAATGATCTCAAAGGTGACGCACTTACTGAGGTTTGGCAAGAAGGAAACAGAATGTGCTGAGTCTCGTGGGGTCTTGCGCAACATATTTCCACCAGAGATACTCTGATAACAGTAGTTACCCACTCAGACCCGCCCTTAGTTTTCTTGGACAAATCTATTTTGTAGCTTGTTCAGCTGTCAAAACTCTGGGGCCCAGTCCCTGGACCCATGATGTACCTCTGTAAACTTTTTGACTACCGCCCACAGGATGGGTACTCGATGCATAATAAATATATTAAACTAAAAAAAAATCTATTTTGTACGTGAGTGTTGAACTTCCCTCCCTGACCACTGACCTCCCCCAAGCTTAACCTTTGTTTTATTCACTTTTGGGATTAAAGTGGATAGAATTTTCCTGATAATAACTGAAATTAGATCTACTTCTGGTGTAAGGACACAAGAGTTCGGTTCTTTTCTGAGAGAGTAATGCCACTTCCGCCCCTTTCATGCTCTCACCCTTACTTTCAAACTTATTCTCCTTCCTCCAAACCTTTCTAAAATGTACCTTGATGCTGGTTGTGGGCTCTTGAATAAAAAAAATTGAGTTATTGACACCTTCTAGGATCAAACCTCATCACCTTCCATTTTCCAGGCGCTGTATGACATCGGATTTAGCACATTCCCATGATTACAACATTAATAGTAAAAATCCTGCTTGCAGTTTCATGTTCTGTCCTCCACATGCGAATTTCGTCAGAATTATGCTTAATAAGTAGCTTAAATCTTGAGGAAATCGTAAGTGCTCACGTAATTTCAGGGTCACAGGTAATAAGGATCAAGATATTTAATAAGCCTGACTCTGTGCATTTTTTCCCCTTGCACCACAGAGGGCGTCGACCTCAAATTATGACCTAATAATACCCTCTCTCTCACCTCCAGGTGACCTTCGTTGGAGTCATTTGGGTTCAAGGTTCACAAGGTGCACCCTGGCCTGGCCACATTAACGACGGAGGAGCTCAAGCAAAGGACAATCCACCCACGGTGGGTGGCGAAGGTGCTTATTCATTGATAGACCGAACTATTGACAGTTACGACGGCACGGTTGTAGCAGGTGACGAAGATGGCTTCATTATGTCCGAATCCAGGAGCCGGACGATGGTGGACAGGGTGTCGGCGTCTCCAGTCGAGCAGCTAAAACAAGATTCCCACTCCAAGGCGCGACGATTGGTGAGACAAGGAGCAGGGGCGAGGCGTCGACGACTAATGGATCCTGAACGACGACGCCAGTTGATACTGAGACGACAAAAACTGGGTCTTCCCAATTTAAAGATAAGAAGCAGACAGAGATTCACGGAGAATCAGGTATGGATTTCTGCATACACGACTTTTACAGACATGTGTTTGATAATAAAACTCATTTGCAACTTTCCTCAAATATAAAAATTAATATAAAAAGTAGAACCAGTGTTTCAGATTTAAATTATTTTAAAATTTGTTTTACTGTTACTGTGATTTTAGATTCTGATGATGGATAATGTTACATCCGAAACGTTAATAATAAAGAAATTGTATGTCCACTAAGATGGTGTTTGCCACAACATTGATCCTACTTTATATAGTGAAGATTCGTGTAACCTCTCTCTCTCTCTCTCTCACACACACACACACACACACACACACACACACACACACACACACACACACACACACACACACACACACACACACACACACACACATATATATATATATATATATATATATATATATATATATATATATATATATATATATATATATATATATATATATATATATATATATATATATTTTTTTTTTTTATTATCACACCGGCCGATTCCCACCAAGGCAGGGTGGCCCGAAAAAGAAAAACTTTCACCATCATTCACTCCATCACTGTCTTGCCAGAAGGGTGCTTTACACTACAGTTTTTAAACTGCAACATTAACACCCCTCCTTCAGAGTGCAGGCACTGTACTTCCCATCTCCAGGACTCAAGTCCGGCCTGCCGGTTTCCCTGAATCCCTTCATAAATGTTACTTTGCTCACACTCCAACAGCACGTCAAGTATTAAAAACCATTTGTCTCCATTCACTCCTATCAAACACGCTCACGCATGCCTGCTGGAAGTCCAAGCCCCTCGCACACAAAACCTCCTTTACCCCCTCCCTCTAACCCTTCCTAGGCCGACCCCTACCCCGCCATCCTTCCACTACAGACTGATACACTCTTGAAGTCATTCTGTTTCGCTCCATTCTCTCTACATGTCCGAACCACCTCAACAACCCTTCCTCATCCCTCTGGACAACAGTTTTGGTAATCCCGCACCTCCTCCTAACTTCCAAACTACGAATTCTCTGCATTATATTCACACCACACATTGCCCTCAGACATGACATCTCCACTGCCTCCAGCCTTCTCCTCGCTGCAACATTCATCACCCACGCTTCACACCCATATATATATATATATATATATATATATATATATATATATATATATATATATATATATATATATATATATATATCATTTACCAAACTATGGCAGGCTAGGACTCGACTCTATGAACCTTGCGCAGACTCCAGAGACAGCACAATGTATGCATTACCTTACCACAGAGCCAGCGTACATTGTGCTGTCACTGGAGGCGGCACAAGGTTCGTAGGGTCGAGTCCTGGTCTGCCGCAGTTTGCTAAATGATTTAAAATCTCTTGATTCGTGATTTCATTGCTATATATATATATATATATATATATATATATATATATATATATATATATATATATATATATATATATATATATATATATATGTCGTGCCGAATATGTAAAACTGGTCAATTAGCAAGAACTCATTTAAAATTAAGTCCTTTCTAAAATTTTCTCTTATACGTTTAAAGATATATTTTTTTCATTGATATTGATGTAAAAATTTAGAATTTTGCACCAAAAGGAACTTAGAAAACTTACCTAACCTTATTATAACAAGCTCAATTTATTTTAGCCTTACCCAACTAAATATATTTTAGATTTGTTTACAATAATTTAATACTAAACAAACACAGGGAAATATATTTTTTTCGTTAGGTCCAGAATGATTTTGGCGAAATTATTGCATACACGAATTTTAGCTTGTCCTATATGGCAAGATGAGCGTTGCTATTTAAGCCAAGATCGCAGGTTCTGCCTATTCGACACGACATATATATATATATATATATATATATATATATATATATATATATATATATATATATATATATATATAAATAACTCTTGTTCAATTAAAGATTATTCATAAACTCTTCTCGTAATAAATCGCAAAAAATATTTCTCATGCATGGAAGACACTAACACGCATGAATTTAGCCTCGTTGTTCACCAGGTACAGGAGACTCCACTGCCCGTGACCAACACCAGCAGCACCTCTATTAGCACCACTACCTCCACCTCCAGAGTTTCCTCCACTAGCAGCACCACCTCCAGGTCAGCATTCCCATCTTTCAGCGCAGCTTCTGAGCTGCGACAGCGTTATAAAAAGCTTCCAGGTGGTTGGGGTATGAAGACCAACGTTAGCGACTCGGAAACTACTGAAGACGAGTCAGAGTTGCTGGAAACATCCTTAAGTACCACAGGATTAGCGGAGCGAAGGAGAGGTCTGATTAAGGCCTTGAAGCGACCTCTTCCTAGTAGACTCAGGCCCACACTCGTACGTACGACCACTTCTGTGCCCGCGGATGTTCTTGAGGAAAATAAGAGACTGCGCTATAGACCACTTCTCGCTGACAAGAAATCGGAATCGAATGTACAGACCACTGGCCGAACATCTTCCCACAAACCTGAACCTGCGTCTCTTGAGCATAACTCACCCGTCTATAATTCAAAGTCACAATCGAACGACTTTGATGAATCTGTGCAGAACCATGACTCTCTTATATATAAACCACAGCATCATCTTTATGAACCCTTGGCTCTTCAACCTGCATTCAACGATGAGTATGAACCTAGACCATATTACTACGAGACCGAATCTCCCCTGTACGTGCAAGTGTCAAAACCCAGGTCCACGCCTATGCCTAAGAAAGTGGTGCTCGACCCACTGATTACAAATACTCACACAGGAAACGAACCAACGTACAACACCCGGAACCAGCTGCACGATTCACTAGGTCCAGTTTATACTCCAAAACCAACACTCGCGGCGGAACCAGTTAATGGACCTGATCCAGCTTATGCTTCAGATGCGGTTCATGAGCAAAACCCTGTGTATGCATCAGATCCTAAATATACTTCAGATTCTGTGTACGATCCAGAAGTGATCTACGCCCCAGAATCAGCCTATGATTCACAGGAAGACTACACCTCAGACGAAGACTCTGAAGAGGACAAGCCGGGGGTAAGTAGCACCCCTGGTTTAGTTTTTAACTTGTGTGAGATTATCAGTGCTAGGAGTTGTGAAGGCGCTATATTTCTTCCCCGCTTATCGCGGTGAGATATTGGGCCACTATTAGCGAATGGAGAATGAAGCCTTCACCGCTCCTTGCTCTGAATAACCCGCAAGAATTGTTAAGTGCAGAATTAAACTCATAGTTGTAATAATGTTGGTAGAATTACCAATCATAAAAAATAATAATGAGACGTTTACATTGCACAAATAACCCGCACAGAGAAGAGAGGAGCTTACTACGACGTTTCGGTCCAACTTGGACCATTTACAAAGTCACATTAACAGAAACGAGAGAAGGAGGGAGTATATACAGGCCATCAGACATTGACGGGAATAAGAGAGGTAGTAGTAGTAGTAGTAGTAGTGGAGTCAGTCAGATACTAAGAAAGAGAAGCACTGCAAAGGAGCTAGGGGCCCACAGAGGGTAGGAGCAAGAACACAGAGGGGGGGGGAAATAAAAAGAACAAATACCCAAGGCAGAAGAAAGAAAACCCAAAGGAAAAAGAGGAAAGGGGAAGAGGGAGAAGGGGAAAAAAGAATCAGATTAAGTCACGGGTGTTCTGAAGTTTGGAGCATTTTACAATATAATGGGAAAGGAAGGCATCTACAGAGATAAAGCCAGGACTAAAATTCATACATGGAAAGTTGTATGTAAGGGAGGATTCAACCAGACGGCGACTGTGAAAGTTAGAAGTAGGATAGACAGTTTCAGCAGAAGACCAGTCAGTAGGATTACCGTGATCTCTGACATGAAAGAAAATAGTATTGTTAGTGTCGGCAAGCCTAACACTACTTTTGTGCTCCCTAAGTCTGTCAGAAAGAGATCGGCCAGTTTCTCCAAAGTACTGAAGAGGACAGGAGGAACAAGAAATAGAGTAGACACCAGGAGCATCTGTAGAAGGAGAACATAAGAACATAAGAAAGGAGGAACACTGCAGCAGGCCTGTTGGCCCATACTAGGCAGGTCCTTTACAATTCATCCCACTAACAAACATTTGACCTACCCAATTTTCAATGCTACCCAAGAAATAAGCTCTGATGTGCAAGTCCCACTCAAATCCAACCCATCCCACTCATGTATTTATCCAACCTAAATTTGAAACTACCCAAAGTCCTAGCCTCAATAACCCAACTAGGTAGACTGTTCCACTCATCTACTACCCTATTTCCAAACCAATACTTTCCTATGTCCTTTCTAAATCTAAACTTATCTAATTTAAATCCATTACTGCGGGTTCTCTCTTGGAGAGATATCCTCAAGACCTTGTTAATATCCCCTTTATTAATACCTATCTTCCACTTATACACTTCGATCAGGTCTCCCCTCATTCTTCGTCTAACAAGAGAAGTATGAACTAGATTAGTGCGAAGAGTGTTAGTCTGGCGGAAAGTTTGATGTCTAAGGAACGGAGAGAGTTGAACATCAAAATGGTATACAATACCGACAGGTTGTTAGGTAAGACACATATGCAACAGATAGTTCCTGACTATGGAACTGAACTTCTCCAGGCCGAGGGACTGACAACCTCAAATTCTACGACTTTAAGGGTGATGGACTGATTACATCGTCTTCACATCTCTACTGCTCCTGCCTACTTTCTGTATTCGACTGAAGAAGCCTACTGTGTAGGCGAAACGTTTCGGAATAAAGATGTCTAACTGTTGCATATGTGTCTTACCTAACAACGGAGAGAGTTGTTGACACTGGAAAGACCGGAAATGTAGGGAAGGCAGAAGACAGGATAGTTCACAGGAGCAGTGTTTGGGAGAGAAGAAAGTTCGTTTAGCACGCGAGAAGGCAGAGTCTATAAAATTGGCAAGGGCAGCCAAGACGGGAAAATGAATTTAATTGTTTAATCGCGACGGCATTTCACCTGCAAACGTTATCGCAATAAAATATCTCGTTAAGTGAACATGTATTCTTTTACCTGGTTTAGAAAGACACGTAAGCAAACACTATAACATATTTATTAGAAAACGTTTCGGTCCTGAGACCTTGATCACTTCTAACATACAGAGGTAGGAAGACATTATATATAGGCGGAGAGTGAGGTGTGACGCACGTGACCTGAGGAATGTCATAAGCCACACACCTCTAATTTCTACAGCAGGCGTCTACGCTATCCCCTGTGGGTTCTGTCCCAAGAAATATGTAGGCGAGACAGGCAGAGATCTTGCAGTCCGCCTGAATGAGCATCGAAATGCCTCTAACAGAGACGATGTAAGGTACGCATGTGTCCTCCACAGAGACTCCACGGGGCATTTGATGAACTGGGATGAGGCACAACTCGTTCTCACTGAACCAGACCTCAGACGCCGACGGTGCCTAGAAGCCTCACTAATCGCCGTCACCGACACTATAGAACGCAACACTGGAAACTACAAAATTTCAAAAACATTGGCATACATGATACTTAAGCAGCACCAACCCAACAACACAGGAGTCACGTGATTTCATCGTCTGCCCGTCCTCATCATGGGCGGAGGTTGTTTTTGGATGGGGACCTGCCTCGCATGGGCCAGTAGGCCTTCTACAGTGTTCCTCCATTCTTATGTTCTTATGACATTCCTCAGGTCACGTGCGTCACACCTCACTCTCCGCCTATATATAATGTCTTCCTACCTCTGTATGTTAGAAGTGATCAAGGTCTCAGGACCGAAACGTTTTCTAATAAATATGTTATAGTGTTTGCTTACGTGTCTTTCTAAACCAACTTGTCGGTATTTATTACCAAGGTTTATACCATTCTTTTACCTAACATATTCTGAGAGATATACACCTCTTAGGGTATATAGCCTTGTACTGCATCATTTCCACTGACTTAAAGATACTCACAACTTATCACGCAATTTGCCATAGTAAAATGCAGATAGTTAAACAAGTTTTTCTCTTAATACTTAGTTTCGTGAAGTAATGTTTGTTTTGTGGTGTTGCAGGTCAGTAACAACACCCGTCAAGGGTAGAACAATGAGCAACATGAGTTAACATTATGCTTGATTTCTGAGTCATGAAACAATGATGTGATCCGTACAAGCCATGATGAGGAACTGAGGTTTAGGAACACCGACTGAATGTTGGAGGAAGATAAGGTAGTAGCAGTAATAGTAACAGTATGTGTACTCACCTATTTGTGGTTGCAGGGGTCGATTCAAAGCTCCTGGCCCCGCCTCTTCGCTGATTGCTACAGGGTCCTCTCTCCCCCTGCTCCATGAGCTTTATCATACCTCGTCTTAAAACTATGTATGGTTCCTGCCTCCACTACATCACTTGCCAGACTATTCCACTTCCTGACAACTATATGACTAAAGAAATACTTCCTAACATCTCTCTGACTCATCTTCCAGCTGTGACCCCTTGTTTCTGTGTCCCATCTCTGGAACATCCCGACTCCGTCCACCTCGTCCAACTTCACTAAGATAGTAAGACATAGTCAGGATGCTCAGAGCGTTTAACCCTTCAAGAAGAGGGGTGCCTTGATGCCACGGTAGGGTTCTTGATCCAAGGATTTGTAGTTCAGTCATTTCCTTCCGTAGGTAACATTTCTCTAAATATAGCCTACCATTACTGAAAGTTTTTAAGCCTATCCGAAGAGGTATTCTCTCGTTATTTTTCAGAATCAAACGGCTTTAAGCTTATTTACTAAGAAAATAACCAGTTTTACATTTACGAAGCCTAAACTTATTGTGTATCATAATATATATAACTTACATCAGGCAAAAGAGGGTGAAGGCCTTCACAAAGGTTATACTTAAATAAAGTAAAAAAAAAAAAATTACTAGGAGTGTAGGAACCAATTTGCAAATAAAATTTGAAAACTGGTTCCTACACTGTAATAACAATGGAAAAGAGACAAATGCAGCATAATGCGACCCTATGTTGATAACGTTTCGCTCGCACAATGGGCTTTATCAAGTCACAAATGCTAATCTGTTTGTGACTTGATAAAGTCCACTGTGTGGGTGAAACGTTGTTAGTAAAGGCTCACGCTACACTGCATTTATGTATCCTTTTCCATCGTGTGGATATTTTATATCACTTTCCTCCACACTAATAATAATCTCAACTTTCTTCCACGTACGATACATCAGCGCTGAGAGTCTGAGGCCTGATCAGACGAGGCTTTCTTAAGATATCTCACTAAAAGCATATCCGTGACTGGTCTATATAAAACTGACCAGAGGCACATGTAAATGCTAATTTTTCCTAGTTACAATACACGAGTACTGAAAATTTGAAGCCGATTGAATAGGGCGTTCTCAAGCTATAAAGGAAAACCTTAGAGGAAAAAAAAATATTAAATAAGTTACTCCATTGGAGCTATCAAAATATTGTTTGCAAAGTGTATTTGTTAGGTCTTAAGGTAGATGAGTAAGACACATGTGCAACAGTTCGGTATCTTTATTCTCGAACCTCTTCTCTTACAATGTAGGCTTCTTCAGTCGAATACAGAGAAGACAAGAGCAGCAGTGGAGAGGTAAAGCTGATGTAATCAGTCCGTCAACCTTGAAGAAGTAGTTTTGAGGTACTTGTCGCTATTGTGTACCATAATTATATTGCACTCTTGAGGTTCAGGCAGCAGCCACTCACTCAGCCTACTGCGTTCCGTATAACTGCGGTTCCATTTCTATTAGTAGAGCAATTAGTGTGGAGTGAGCACAGACGGTGTGCTAATATGTGGTTCATGTTGGTGGTGGCTGAGGCTTGAAGGTCTCTCTTCTGGAATTTACTCAAGCTCTTCACTCGAGGGGAGGACGCCTGGATGCCGGTGAAAGGCTCTTGATCTAAGAATCTGATTATCTCCTATTTTCCAGGCGCTGTATGGCTTTATGAGCTTTGCGTTTTCCCATAAATGTAATAATCCTTGAAGGCAACAGTAGGACTAACTTCAAAGTGAGCTGTAGAATCAGCAATGTAAAAAGAAAATATTAACTGAATTAGTTAGAATTTCTATTTTACGACTGGAGGCAGTGCGTAATGTATCGTTAAACTTATGTAACGTTGGACACTGTTATTGCTTAAGTCCGGAGTGAAATAACATCTGCAAAGCTAATCATACAATGATCGGGCTGGCTGGGCATAACATTTAGTAAAACATTAATTAAAATATTGCATAAGGTGAGATTCAGGACACCTCCCTGTGGGGTTCCTAATTTAATGTCTTTAGTTACACTTCTATACCCCTGGAATAACACGGAAGACTTTTTGTTGGACAGGTAGCTTTTAATCCAGTCCAGCAGAGAAACTATCCTCTTACATCCATTCTGGCTAATTTACTAATGATTACATGTCGGCTGGCTATATCAAAGGCAGATTAAAGGTCGAGGAAGGTAGTGTAGGAGCTGTCAGTGTGCAGGATGAGAAAGGTAGTTATGCAGTGATACACACTTTCCATGCATAAAACCATGCAACCGGGGAGACATAAATTGTTTGATTTTATGCGTCCTTTAAAATGTTTTCCGCAAGCAGCTAGTAAAAGATACTGGGCGAAGTGCATATTGTCGAGTGGGCTTTGGAACGGGAATGATGATGCTATTGGTCCATGATTTAGGGAGCTCTTCAGTTACATAGCTCATGACGAATAATTCAAATAAAGGAATTACTTGGTACTCAGCATAGAAGTCTAAGTATGCTGTATGTAATGCTATCCTCCTCAGGCGACGTGGATTTGCCCTTTGTGCCGCACCGAGCTCAAACTTAGTGAAAGAAATGTTAGTCATCTTCCATGCTGAGAAAAAACAAATCAGTCCCTACCTAAGATAAGATAAGATAAGATAAGATTTCGTTCGGATTTTTAACCCCGGAGGATTAGCCACCCAGGATAACCCAAGAAAGTCAGTGCGTCATCGAGGACTGTCTAACTTATTTCCATTGGGGTCCTTAATCTTGTCCCCCAGGATGCGACCCACACCAGTCGACTAACACCCAG
The DNA here is from genome assembly GCF_038502225.1 of Cherax quadricarinatus. Lineage (NCBI taxonomy): Eukaryota > Metazoa > Arthropoda > Malacostraca > Decapoda > Parastacidae > Cherax > Cherax quadricarinatus. The sequence continues at coordinate 44,056,027 of NC_091302.1, read as the reverse complement.
GTACCTATTTGCTGCTAGGTGAACAGGACAACAGGTGTAAGGAAACGTGTCGAAATGTTTCCACCCGCCGGGAATCGAACCCGGGCCCTCCGTGTGTGAAGCGGGAGCTTTAGCCACCAGGCCACCGGGCATCATGTTTGTTCTTTAATTTAGTCTATGTGGTGCTTGGGCAGCTAGATGTAGCTGCCCAAGCACCAATTCATCCCTCCATGCTCCCTGGCAGCAACAAGGCCAGTTTGAAAGAGTTTCGGCATTTCAGAGATACGATTTTTTTTCTATAGGCTAGGCCTAGTCTCCGAGCAGTATGGTTCAATATTCTAAGGTTAGGATCAATGTAGTAGGTATGAGTTTTATTGTAGGTATGAATTATTATGTGAGAAAATTACCTGCATGAGGTTTACAGGGTATTACCTGAATTATGACGTGTAAGTAATTTGGGCGAGGTTAGTGGGACTTAGTCACAGTAGGTCGCTGAACTGTAATTCCCTCGATGCCCACTTCATCGCCACTCTCACAAAAAGCTAGACCTAATACTTAAATTAATAATTACAATATTAAACATTAATACCAATAATGGTAAATTATAAATTAATGTGGACTGCATATGATTAGGTTTGCTGGGTACACAGACTATAATTATTGTACATAAATTATAATGGTGTTATTAGAAAAGAAATTCGTATTACCACTTACCATTTAATAACTGTAGATGACTCGCACCAGAGCACCTGCCCAACAATTAGAATCCTACACTGGCCAGCTAGAAATCTAAATGAGAGGACTAATGGTGCACTTCCCTGTGTGAGTGATGGCATATTCCTTATCTTCCGCTATCCACACGTAATTCTGGAGGTCCTACAAATTTCCTGCCCCAATTCTTCAGCAGGGGACAGTAATACAGGTTTCTATTATAAATTCAGGCTGAAACACCCCAATTTGGCCTCGCTGATGCAGGATTGTTAGCTGAATTTTCCACAACAACCAGTGCTCACGAATTACAAATGGTGTCTCTCCTGCATCACTCTGCGGCCGCTGCACACCCCTCTTTACACAAAATTTCTCGAAGGGTCAAATCAGCATAATTTTAATACACCATTATTATATTATTCAAATTTACACATGCTGAATTTGGGAAAATTCAAAATTTTCCAAAGTAGGTATGATTATTATGGTACTTAGTTGGGTTCGGAGTACCATGAGGTTCCAGCGTCTGTCCAGGCAGTTCTAAAGGATTCTGAATATTGCTGATAGTCATTGTTAAGGGTCTCGACAGAGGAATTTTCATACGAATTATACCACTTTATAACGTGCGTCAAAGTCGTCATGCTGGGTAGGGAAAACATGAAAGCGTTTTCTTTCGAATTTCTAACCAGGGAGGATAGTATTACCAATATCGAGAGTGGTTAATCCTGGGAAATGTTAAAATGGAAGACTCACAGCTGGCATAAGAAATGATGAAGCCAAGACAGATCAAGGATGCCTCCACAGATACATGTGTGCTCAAAGTCGCCTACAATTTGCATATTATCATGAGTATTTAAGAGTGGCAAAATTTGTTTACCATTACGATTACCAAATTGTGAGTTTTCAGTGCTTTTGTGTCTTGCATTATCATCTCCGATAATAAGAGTAGGTTCAGACTGAGCACAAGTTGGGAGCTCCATATAAAGTTATCAGCAGGAACATACAAGTTGAGATCACTTCACCGCTGGATGATTTACAAAGAGCTAGAACATTCACATAATTTAATTGATCACATATTTTGTTTAACTATGCCACACCCAAGAAGCCTTCTGGTATTGAAACTGGGAAACAGTACCGTGTTTAAGGAGGAAAACATGCGAATATTAAGTCAATGACTGGGAAGTCCTGCGTATTTTGAGCAAGCTTCGAAGATACTGTGAACACCAGTGTCCGGCCAGCCATTAACAGAGTTATTTCCGCTTTATGACCGCTGCCAGGGAAGTTAAATGAATAAGTGAGCTATGACTGTGTTACAACAAGTTATCGGTGGTGGTTTGTTACTACACAGTGTGTTTACACCCAGTGGTGTACACCCATAAGTGTATACTATACTCAGTGTGTATACACAGAGGTGTATACTACACTCACATTGTTTATACTCCTAGAAGTGTATGCCACACTCGTTGTGTATTCACACACAGGTGTATACTACACTCAGAGTGTGCACAGAGACAAAAGTATATACTACATTCACTGGGTTTTCGGTTTGTAAATTCGTATATATGAAATCTATTAAGTTATGAACGTCACAAAAATTATTCAAGAACAATATGGATAGATAGGCTACTTGTAATCATCTAGGCTCTAAGAAAACTCTTAATAGAGCTGCCAATGGAAGATTAATTTGCAACTACGAAATATAGAAGAAATAAAGGGCAAATTACTACATAAGATATAAGAGTGTCTGTTTAGAAGAAGATACATTGTTACAAAAATATAAAAAAAAAATCATGGTGAGGTGTGGCAAGGATCAGTACTTGTTCCAATAATATATTTAATTTATAAAAAGTTATTACTAGAAGAAATAAAAGATTATGTAAATATGTTTGCATATGATGTAAAAATCTTAGGTAAAACAGAAAGACATTAAATTTGTACGGATAACATGGATAAATTAAGTGTCGAAGAGAGAGATCTAGGAATTATTATAAACGAAGAAAAGTGTCACTGAAAGTTCATATAAGTAAAATTCTGAGAAGTTCATATGCTACTCTGGTGAATTATAAAATATCTTTTAGATGGGTGACAGCAAGGAAATGAGTGAGCTACTCAAGCCCCAATATGACTCAGTTTTTAGCAAGCCGCTAACCAGACCGAGAGTCGAAATTTAAATGATTTTTTTTATGAGAGAGCCATAGAATTTGGTAAACACAAGCCTATCTGATGTTATCCTGACGTCAAATGACTTCAAACAGGCGATAAATGACATGCCCATGCACTCTGCCCCAGGGCCAGACTCATGGAACTCCGTGTTCATCAAGAACTGCAAGAAGCCCCTATCACGAGCTTTTAACATCCTATGGAGAGGGAGCATGGACACGGGGGTCGTCCCACAGTTACTAAAAACAACAGACATATCTCCACTCCACAAAGAGGGGCAGTAAAGCAATAGCAAAGAACTACAGACCGATAGCGCTAAAATCCCATATCATAAAAATCTTTGAAAGGGTCCTAAGAAGCAAGATCGCCACTCATCTAGATACCCACAATTACACAACCCAGGGCAACATGGGTTTAGAGCAGGTCGCTCCTGTCTCAACTACTGGACCACTACGACAAGGTCCTAGATGCACTAGAAGACAAAAAGAATGCAGATGTAATATACACAGACTTTGCAAAAGCCTTCGACAAGTGTGACCATGGCGTAATAGCGCACAAAATGCGTGCTAAAGGAATAACAGTAAAAGTCGGTCGATGGATCTATAACTTCCTCACAAACAGAACACAAAGAGTAGTAGTCAACAGAGTCAAGTCTGAGGCAGCTACGGTGAAAAGCTCTGTTTCACAAGGCACAGTACTCGCTCCCATCTTGTTCCTCATCCTCATATCTGACATAGACAAGGATGTCAGCCACAGCACCGTGTCTTCCTTTGCAGATGACACCCGAATCTGCATGACAGTGTCTTCCATTGCAGACACTGCAAGGCTCCAGGCGGACATCAACCAAATCTTTCAATGGGCTGCAGAAAACAATATGAAGTTCAACGATGAGAAATTTCAGTTACTCCGATATGGTAAACATGAGGAAATTAAAACTTCATCAGTGTGCAAAACAAATTCCGGTCACAAAATAGAGCGAAACACCAACGTCAAAAACCTGGGAGTGATCATGTCGGAGGATCTCACCTTCAAGGACCATAACATTGTATCAATCGCATCTGCTAGAAAAATGACAGGATGGATAATGAGAACCTTCAAAACTAGGGATGCCAAGCCCATGATGACACTCTTTAGGTCGCTTGTTCTATCTAGGCTGGAATATTGCTGCACACTAACAGCACCTTTCATGGCAGGTGAAATTACTGACCTAGAAAATGTACAGAGAACCTTCACGGCGCGCATAACGGAGATAAAACACCTCAATTACTGGGAGCGCTTGAGGTTCCTAAACCTGTATTCCCTGGAACCCAGGCGGGAGAGATACATGATTATATACACCTGGAAAATCCTAGAGGGACTAGTACCGAACTTGCACACGAAAATCGCTCACAACAAAAGCAAAAGACTCGGCAGACGATGCAACATCTCCCCAATGAAAAGCAGGGATGTCACTAGCACTAGCAATAGACCCCTGGCTGTCTTCAAGCAGGCACTGGACAAGCACCTAAAGTCAGTACCTGACCAGCCGGGCTGTGGCTCGTACGTTGGATTGCGTGCAGCCAGCAGTAACAGCCTGGTTGATCAGGCCCTGATCCACCATGAGGCCTGGTCACAGACCGGGCCGCGGGGGCGTTGACCCCCGGAAAACTCTCCAGGTAAACTCCAGGTATACGAATAAACAAATGCTAAAAACTGCTGCTGATCATAACATATATTATGCTAAGTTAGAATATGCAGCAGTTGTACGATGCCCATACAAAAAAGGTTTATTTTTTAGAGAAGGTCCAAGTGAGAGCTACAAAATTGCTACCCGAGTTCAAAATATGAGTTATGAGGAAAATTTTGAATTTTCCTAAATTCAGCATGTATATATTTGAAAATTTTAATTACGTGTTAAAATGTGATGCTGTTTGGACCCTTCGAGAAATTTCAAGTGAAGGGAGATGTGCAACAGCCGAGGGGGACGCAATTTTGTAATTTGTGCACACTGGTTGTCGTGGAGAATTCTGCTAATATATTATCCGGCGTCTTCCGAATTTTCATTATTTTTGTAATTAGTCATGAGTGTGACCAGCTCTACCTGGAGCTCACTGCCTTTGTTACTTGATCATGATTGTGAGCAGATCTAATTCATTACCTTTGGGGTCCAGTCCCTGGACTCATTATGTACCTCTGTAATCTTTTGACTACCGCCCACAGGATGGGTATGGTGTGCATAATAAACATATTAAACTAACTTCTGAACCAAATTGGGGGGTTTCGGCCTGAATTTGTAATAGGAACTCGTGTTAATGTCCCCTACTGAAGAATTAGGGCAGGAAATTTGTGGAACCTCAAGAATTACATGTGGGTGACAGAATTATTATTGTTATAATCAAGGGGGAAGTGCTAAACCCGTAAGATTATACAGTGCCTGGGAGGGGATGTGGAATGTATTCAGGTTTAATTCAGGGAACTTGAACACAGATCCAATTCTCTAGATCAAGAGCCCCTTCACCAGCATCAAGGAGCCTTTCTTGAGGGGTGGATGGCAGAAGATAAGAAATACGACCATCACTCACAGGGAAGTGCATCATTATTCCTTGCATTTAGATCTCTAGCTGGCCAGTGTAGGGTCGAGGTTTCAGGCAGGTGTTGTGTTGTGATCCATCTACAGTAATTAAATGGTAAGTGGTAATACAAATTTCTCTTGTGTACCCAGCAAGACTAATCATATGTATTCCACAATTTTAATTTATCAGAGTAGCTGGTTTTAATATTGTATTTAATAATTTAATGTCAGGTCTACCTTTTTGTGAGAGTGGCGAAGAAGTGGGCATCGTGGGAGTGACAGTTCGGTGACCTACTGTGACTTAATCCCACTTATCTCACCCACATTACTTGCACGTAATAATTCAGTTAATACCCAATAAACCTCATGCAGGTAATTTACTCACATAATAATAATTCACAAAAAGTTATGATGAAATTACCAAAAAACTAAGAATGCCTACACTAACTGCTACCAGGAAAAGAGAAGACATAATAACCACATATGTCATACAAGGACATGGAAGAGTAGATCAAGAAGATTGATTTGTACCTGGAACAGAATAACAAAGAAACTACAGTTGTAAACTGAGGAAAAAGTGGAGCAGAAGAGATATTGTAATTTTTTCTTTTCAAAGTGGTTGACCAGTGAAATTATTTAACAAAAGCAGCAGCAAGTGCTATAACCTTTGGAGAGTTTGAAAAAAAAATATTTGCTGGACAAATTGTTATTGAAGACGGCAAACCTCAGCATAACATTACTAATGTTAATAATTGTACATACACACGAGAGCTGTGAATCGACCCCTGCAGCCACATACAGGTGAGCGTTCCGGTACCTCAGTAAGGAATCGTTCAAGACTTTATACACTGTGTACGTCAGGCCCATACTGGAGTACGCAGCACCAGTTTGGAACCCACACCTGGGCAAACACGTCAAGAAATTAGAGAAAGTGCAAAGGTTTGCAACAAGGCTAGTTCCAGAGCTAAGGGGAATGTCCTATGAAGAAAGGTTAAGGGAAATCGGTCTGACAACACTGGAGGACAGGAGGGTCAGGGGAGACATGATAACGACATACAAAATACTGCGTGGAATAGACAAGGTGGACAGAGACAGGATGTTCTAGAGAGAAACAAGGGGTCACAATTGGAAGCTGAAGACTCAGATGAGTCAAAGGGATGTTAGGAAGTATTTCTTCAGTCATAGAGTAGTTAGGAAGTGGAATAGTCTGGCAAACGATGTAGTGGAGGCAGGAACTATTCATAGTTTTAAGACGAGGTATGATAAAGCTCATGGAGCAGGGGGAGAGATGACCTAGTTGCGGTCGGTGAAGAGGCGGGGCCAGGAGCTGAGTATCGACCCCTGCAACCACAATTAGGTGAGTACACACACACATACACACACACACAAGCACCAGACGGGACTGAGTTCGATGTTACTTTGTTGATAATGTAAAACTAATGAGGAGAATAAAAACAGTCGAGGAACGATAACGGCTACATATGGATCTAAATAAACTGCAAGAGATCACCTACGTGGTTGCTTGAATTCAACCTCAGCAAATGCAAGGTTACGAAGACTGGGAAAGGGGCTAGAACACCGGAAACCTAGTATAGACTCGGGGGACAGACTGCAGACTTCACTCAGACACCTAAGTGACAGAGACTCATATCAACGGAATGATCTCCACACCCAATGTTCGCCTGGTAAATAAAAAAAAAAGTGACCTCCAGGAATTTTAACAGAGTCATTTTGGGCCCTTTATATAGCTTTTCTCAGGCCCATCTTGCAGTATGCAGCACCACACTTGAGAAAACATGCTAAGAAACTGGAGAGAGTGCAGTGGCGTGCAACGAGGCCTGTTCCAGAACTAAGGTGTATGTATTAGCTGTGAAGAGAGACTTTCGGAATTGAATCTAACGACACTGAAGAACAGAAGAACCAGGAAAAACATGATAACACCATACAGAATACTGAGAGGAATTCATAGGGTAAACATAGGCTAGTTGAAAAGCGGAAAACAGGTGTTAGGGGGCACAACTGGAAATTAAAGACACAGCTGAACAACAGGGATGTCTGGATTTTTTTTTCAGTCTCAGGATGGTTGAGGAAATGGTGGAAACAGACCTCATACATAGTTTTAAGAACAATTATGATAGAGCCCGTAAGGCTATGAGGGAGAGCTGGGGCAGGAGCTAGGACCCCACTTCTGTGCCCACATAAAAGTACATATAGGTAAGTACACAGCGTCACCTCCAAGGCCACAAATATCAAAACCTCCCTTCAAGGTAGTTAGTGGTTTGATGTTGGTGAATGGCTTATAATCCGTGTAACTAAAGTCATCCCCACTTCCTTGGAGCAAACCTGCTTAACCCTCATCCCCTACCCTTGTCATATTCTTACTATGTAACTTTAGGTGTCCCGTAGCTCGATTGCTAACGCACTCAGCTCACACACTGAGGTCCGTGGTTCGATCTCAGGTATGGATGGAAACATTAGGACGTGTTTCCTTAAGACACCTGCTGTCCCTGCCCACCTGTCAGTAAATTAAGTATTTACCTGGAGTTTACCTGGTGAGAGTTCCGGGGGTCAACGCCCCCGCGGCCCGGTCTGTGACCAGGCCTCCTGGTGGATCAGAGCCTGATCAACCAGGCTGTTGCTGCTGGCTGCACGCAAACCAACGTACGAGCCACAGCCCGGCTGATCAGGAACTGACTTTAGGTGCTTGTCCAGTGCCAGCTTGAAGACTGCCAGGGGTCTGTTGGTAATCCCCCTTATGTGTGCTGGGAGGCAGTTGAACAGTCTCGGGCCCCTGACACTTATTGTATGGTCTCTTAACGTGCTAATGACACCCCTGCTTTTCATTGGGGGGATGGTGCATCGTCTGCCAAGTCTTTTGCTTTCGTAGTGAGTGATTTTCGTGTGCAAGTTCGGTACTAGTCCCTCTAGGATTTTCCAGGTGTATATAATCATGTATCTCTCCCTCCTGCGTTCCAGGGAATACAGGTTTAGGAACCTCAAGCGCTCCCAGTAATTGAGGTGTTTTATCTCCGTTATGCGCGCCGTGAAAGTTCTCTGTACATTTTCTAGGTCGGCAATTTCACCTGCCATGAAAGGTGCTGTTAGTGTGCAGCAATATTCCAGCCTAGATAGAACAAGTGACCTGAAGAGTGTCATCATGGGCTTGGCCTCCCTAGTTTTGAAGGTTCTCATTATCCATCCTGTCATTTTTCTAGCAGATGCGATTGATACAATGTTATGGTCCTTGAAGGTGAGATCCTCCGACATAATCACTCCCAGGTCTTTGACGTTGGTGTTTCGCTCTATTTTGTGGCCAGAATTTGTTTTGTACTCTGATGAAGATTTAATTTCCTCGTGTTTACCATATCTGAGTAATTGAAATTTCTCATCGTTGAACTTCATATTGTTTTCTGCACCCCACTGAAAGATTTGGTTGATGTCCGCCTGGAGCCTTGCAGTGTCTGCAATGGAAGACACTGTCATGCAGATTCGGGTGTCATCTGCAAAGGAAGACACGGTGCTGTGGCTGACATCCTTGTCTATGTCGGATATGAGGATGAGGAACAAGATGGGAGCGAGTACTGTGCCTTGTGGAACAGAGCTTTTCACCGTAGCTGCCTCGGACTTTACTCTGTTGACGACTACTCTCTGTGTTCTGTCAGTGAGGAAATTATAGATCCATCGACCGACTTTTCCTGTTATTCCTTTAGCACGCATTTTGTGCGCTATTACGCCATGGTCACACTTGTCGAAGGCTTTTGCAAAGTCTGTATATATTACATCTGCATTCTTTTTGTCTTCTAGTGCATTTAGGACCTTGTCGTAGTGATCCAATAGTTGAGACAGACAGGAGCGACCTGTTCTAAACCCATGTTGCCCTGGGTTGTGTAACTGATGGGTTTCTAGATGGATGGTGATCTTGCTTCTTAGGACCCTTTCAAAGATTTTTATGATATGGGATGTTAGTGCTATTGGTCTGTAGTTCTTTGCTGTTGCTTTACTGCCCCCTTTGTGGAGTGGGGCTATGTCTGTTGTTTTTAGTAACTGTGGGACGACCCCCGTGTCCATGCTCCCTCTCCATAGGATGGAAAAGGCTCGTGATAGGGGCTTCTTGCAGTTCTTGATGAACACAGAGTTCCATGAGTCTGGCCCTGGGGCAGAGTGCATGGGCATGTCATTTATCGCCTGTTCGAAGTCATTTGGCGTCAGGATAACATCGGATAGGCTTGTGTTAATCAAATTTTGTGGCTCTCTCATAAAAAAATCATTTTGATCTTCGACTCTCAGTCTGGTTAGCGGCTTGCTAAAAACTGAGTCATATTGGGACTTGAGTAGCTCACTCATTTCCTTGCTGTCATCTGTGTAGGACCCATCTTGTTTAAGTAGGGGCCCAATACTGGACGTTGTTCTCGATTTTGATTTGGCATAGGAGAAGAAATACTTTGGGTTTCTTTCGATTTCATTTATGGCTTTTAGTTCTTCCCGCGATTCCTGACTCCTAAAGGATTCTTTTAGCTTAAGTTCGATGCTTGCTATTTCTCTGACCAGTGTCTCCCTACGCATTTCAGATATATTGACCTCTTTTAGCCGCTCTGTTATTCTTTTCCGTCGCCTGTAAAGGGAGCGCCTGTCTCTTTCTATTTTACATCTACTCCTCCTTTTTCTTAGAGGAATAAGCCTTGTGCATACATCGAGTGCCACCGAGTTAATCTGTTCTAGGCATAAGTTGGGGTCTGTGTTGCTTAGTATATCTTCCCAGCTTATATCGGTATCTGGGTGTTAATCGACAAGCAGCGTTATTATTATTACTATTCTTGTTTTACTATTATGTAAGATAGGGTAGCACCATAGCAGCACATTGCTGATGTATCCAGTTTTGTTAAAAAAAAAAAAATTCCTGTCTGTGAATGACACTTGGTGGTTAGTGCTTCCCATTGAATATATCTATAACCAGGATAGTAATTAACATGTACGTACCCGGCAGGTGTTAGACCATTATAAGTACGGCTACAACGTACAGTCCAAGGACACCGGCAACTACCACGCTCGTTACGAGGCCAGAGATGGTAGCACTGTCAGCGGCTCCTACCAGGTCAGTCCTCAAGATATACACAAACTGCAGATTTTATTGCCACAACGTTTCGCTCTGTGCAGATATTTAGAATCAACAAGTCATATTTTGATAAAGTTCTAGACAGAGCGAAACGTTATCCCAAACAACAGCTCGTTCTGCAACGTTTCTTTTCTGTAAGTCCTGCTTACTAGCTGGTGCTTCATGCAGCTGAGGTGACTGACGATACTCTATGATGTGTATTGTTAAATGACAAGAAGGAACTACAAAGTATGTTGCAATCACCACAGTGAATTGCAAATTGAACGCTTGAACGATTTCATGCAACCAACCACACATCTTCACATTATTATTATTATTATTATTATTATTATTATTATTATTATTATTATTATTATTATTATCAGCAGAAGCAACAGCAGCATATTTATAAGAAACGTTAAATTGTGAGTGATCCAGCACAAAGAGCTGTGAAGGCTCGATCCTCTGATTGCTAATCGCGAAATGCACACATTCTTACTGATCTGTGGATGTGTATTTGGTCACATGAGAGTGCTCTAGCATTGCATTTACAATTTACTCTAGTTTTTCCTTTATATGTGAATAAATAATTACGATAATGGGTGTAAATATATGAATTGTGAAAGTTCCAAGCACCAAGTATGACCAGAGTGCAGCCAGCTTACCTGTTGCTGGTCGGTTGCTTGGTTAATTGGATTTGAAGCCTATCGACTACACTAGGGTCATTAAGGCTGCATGTGACCTGTTCACCATTAGTCAAGAATACTTTTATCCCTAAAATAGGGATTAAAGTAAAATCGAGGTATTTGTTCACTGAGAGACATACACCTCTCGGTGTACATGTATCTTTCCTGCCACCGTTACTGTGTGTTTACAAGTGGTATTAACTTAAACTCTCACCAACAGGTGGCACTGCCTGACGGGCGGGTGCAGGTGGTCACCTACGTGGCTGATGACGAGGGATTCAGGGCAGAGGTCAACTACGAAGGCGAGGAGAACACGCCCACCAAGAAGTCGAGTGTGGACGTAGAGGTCCCATGGGAGCACCCCAAACCCCAGGTCACCCGTCAATCCCACGCAAACTCGACCTACGCCCCCGCCCGCCCACGTCCTTCCCTCCCTCCTGCTCACTCACTCCCGCAAACGACCATTTCTCAGCCCACCCATGCAGCTTTCGCTCCACTGACGGGGCATAATATACACTTCGACGACCTGGTGGAGACTGCCTCCCCTAATCCCTTCAGACTGGTAGTAGAGCGTGGACGAGCATCCACCTTGGCCCCGCCACCCGTTCACACCACACCCACAACCCTTCCCGCCCACTCCCTCAAATCACCCTCCACTCTGTCCGCCTACACACTGGCCAACGATGTTACGGAGGAGCTGAACGATACGCCCACCACGCCTCACCCACCCTCGACCAATGCCCACACTATCACACCCTCTCACACGGCCTTCCAAAGCTCTACGCCCTCACACACGCCCGTATACCAGTACAAAGCCAAGGACAGTATAGACACGACCCTGTACAGCCCTGATGCTGTTGCTTACATCACAGCCCTAGGCAGGTCCCACATGGTACCTGTTCTCCTGCCTTACACACCTCCCCCACACCAAGCACGCCCGCCCCCACCCACTCCACTCACACACCAAGCACGCCCACCCACCCCACGTCCACACTCCACCATCACCCACCCACAGCACAACATCCTACCCTCGCCGCCCAAGACCTATTACCTGACCCGTAGGTCTCGCGCCCACACCCTCAGTGGGGAGAGAGAGAGCGTAGAGATACTTAGAGGTGATGACCGGCGCCCACGACTCAGTCTCAGAATCCCAGCACCTCACGAGACTGACATATATCCAGCACCTTCACCTATATATCATCTCTAACTATATAAAATACGGTGTTCTGAAGCTCTTTCACCTATATAGTAAGTTATTTAGGTATAGGTACACAAATATCTGGAGTTTACCTGGAGAGGCTTTCGGGGGGTCAACGCCCCCGCGGCTCGGTCTGAGACCAGGCCTCATAGTGAATCAGGGGCTGATCAACCAGGCTGTTACTGCTGGCCGCACGCAAACTGACGTACGAGCCACAGCCCGGTTGGTCAGGTACTGACTTTAGGTGCCTGTCCAGTCATATATAATATATGTGTAAATTACCTAGGACTTATTTCCATCTCTGTGTGTTCTGCATCACCTCCACCTATATACAATGCAAAGCAGGGGTGCCGTGGGCACACTAAGAGAAAACACCATAAGTGTCAGAGGCCCAGAGACAGACAGTAGCATAATAACCTATGTGACATGTCAAGATATCTTAATGAAAATAAGATACCAGATATACTAAGCAAATTTCCTAAATTTGCTTGTAACAGATAAGTGAACTATAGATATGTAGATATAAATCCATATGTATTCCTGTTAACCCTTTGGGGCCTAATTCATAGGCCTTTTGTGTATCCATATGCTCTCGCGCTACCGTCCAAAGGATGGATATGGGGTGCACAATAAACTAGCCACTTCGGTGGCAAAATCTAAATCCCAGGACTGTTCAACAGCCTTCCCTCATACATAAGGGGGATTACCAATAGACCCCTGCCTGTTTTCAAGAGGAAATTGGAGAGATACCTTAAGTCAGTGTCTGACCAGCTGGGCTGTGGTTTGTACGTTGGATTGCATGAGGTCAGCAATAACAGCCTGGTTGATCAGGCCCTGTGATCCATCGGGAAGCCTGGTCATAGACCGGGCCGCGGGGGCGTTAACCTCCGGGAAAACCCTCCAGGTAAATACATATACCATCTCTATCTTAAACATAGTTCTGCTTGTAGATAAATGGTTCAGAGAACCGACTAGTTGATAAATTAGACACATGTGTAACACTTGGGTATCTTTATTGAGGAAACGTTTCGCCACACAGTGGCTTCATCAGTCCATGAAAAGGAGAATGGTGAAGGATAGGAAGAATTTGAGGTAATCAGTCCCTCAGCGTTGAGTCGATGTAATCGGTCCATCAATGGACCGATTACACACACCGACTCAAGGCTAGTTAGTTTAATATGTTTATTATGCACCCCATACCCATCCTGTGGGCGGTAGTCAAAAGATTACAGAGGTACATAATTGGTCCAGGGACTGGACTCCAAAGTTTTGATAGCTGAGCAAGTTACAGAGGTAATGAACTCACTCAAGGCTGAGGGACTGATTACCAAAAATTCCTCCTGTTCTTCACCGTTCTCCTTTGTATGGACTGATGAAGCCACTGTGTGGCGAAACGTTTCCTCAATAAAAATACCCAAGTGTTGCACATGTGTCTAATTTATCAACAGTTCTGCTTCTTCAGTCGAATATAGATGGATGTAAGAGTGGAGGCTGCAGTAGTAGTGTTGACTGACCGAGTCCGTCAGCCTTGGTAGGTGCTGACGGCCTCTAACCTGGAGGGTCTCACAACCTTCCACCAAGACTGACGGACTAATCACGACATAACTATTTCTTCTACATCTACCTGTGTCTACGGGTTTAACGCTCACCCCCTTGAGTATAATAATACGTCTTGTAAGTGTTACACGATCAGTAATTATGAAACTTGTTAAATTATGAGAACGTTTTCAAGGTGCAATATTTGAAGGATTTCTTCCCTTTAATTTATGTAGATTTTTGTATAGTATATATATATATATATATATATATATATATATATATATATATATATATATATATATATATATATATATATATATATATATATATATATATGGAGTGGAGGTATATATTAGGGTAGTGTATATGATGGTGTATAGTATTATTGTATTATGTATTGACGTGATTTTAAGTGTGTCCAGGTATTTTTTATATTAAAAATAAAAGTCAGTTTGCATGAGGCCTTTTTCTCCCCACGAAATAAAAAAAATGTGGTTTTAAAATTTTTAATTTTATGGTTTTTAATATAAAAGTTATTGCTGCAATTTATATAGATACTGACCCTTCGATGTAGGGTTCTTGATCTGAGGAACCGGATCTACCCTTCCTCGGATCAAACCTGATTACTTCCCTCGAAATAATAATATTAATAAAAATTATTAAAAAACTGCACTCCATCCATAGCTATATACATCACATATACAGGGGTGGGAGACGGCCGACTTGTTGAAAAAAAAAATATATATATATATAACAGGAATAACAGGAAAAGTCGGTCGATGGATCTATAATTTCCTCACTAACAGAACACAGAGAGTAGTCGTCAACAGAGTAAAGTCCGAGGCAGCTACGGTGAAAAGCTCTGTTCCACAAGGCACAGTACTAGCTCCCATCTTGTTCCTCATCCTCATATCCGACATAGACAAGGATGTCAGCCACAGCACCGTGTCTTCCTTTGCAGATGACACCCGAATCTGCATGACAGTGTCTTCCATTGCAGACACTGCAAAGCTCCAGGCGGACATCAACCAAATCTTTCAGTGGGCTGCAGAAAACAATATGAAGTTCAACGATGAGAAATTTCAATTACTCAGATATGGTAAACATGAGGAAATTAAATCTTCATCAGAGTACAAAACAAATTCTGGCCACAAAATAGAGCGAAACACCAACGTCAAAGACCTGGGAGTGATCATGTCGGAGGATCTCACCTTCAAGGACCATAACATTGTATCAATCGCATCTGCTAGAAAAATGACAGGATGGATAATGAGAACCTTCAAAACTAGGGAGGCCAAGCCCATGATGACACTCTTCAGGTCACTTGTTCTATCTAGGCTGGAATATTGCTGCACACTAACAGCACCTTTCAAGGCAGGTGAAATTGCCGACCTAGAAAATGTACAGAGAACTTTCACGGCGCGCATAACGGAGATAAAACACCTCAATTATTGGGAGCGCTTGAGGTTCCTAAACCTGTATTCCCTGGAACGCAGGAGGGAGAGATACATGATTATATACACCTGGAAAATCCTAGAGGGACTAGTACCGAACTTGCACACGAAAATCACTCACTACGAAAGCAAAAGACTTGGCAGACGATGCACCATCCCCCCAATGAAAAGCAGGGGTGTCACTAGCACGTTAAGAGACCATACAATAAGTGTCAGGGGCCCGAGACTGTTCAACTGCCTCCCAGCACACATAAGGGGGATTACCAACAGACCCCTGGCAGTCTTCAAGCTGGCACTGGACAAGCACCTAAAGTCAGTTCCGGATCAGCCGGGCTGTGGCTCGTACGTTGGTTTGCGTGCAGCCAGCAGCAACAGCCTGGTTGATCAGGCTCTGATCCACCAGGAGGCCTGGTCACAGACCGGGCCGCGGGGGCGTTGACCCCCGGAACTCTCTCCAGGTAAACTCCAGGTATATATATATATACACATATACATAAATATATACATATATATATATACATATATATATATACATATATGTATATACATATATATATATATATATATATAGAATATATATATAGTATTTTTTTTTATAAAAAAAAAAATATTCTTTCAACACACCGGCCGTATCCCACCGAGGCGGGGTGGCCCAAATGGAAAAACGAAAGTTTCTCCTTTTACATTTAGTAATATATACAGGAGAAGAGGTTACTAGCCCCTTGCTCCCGGCATTTTAGTCGCCTCTTACAACACGCATGGCTTACGGAAGAAGAATTCTGTTCCACTTCCCCATGGAGATAAGAGGAAATAAACAAGAATAAGAACTAGAAAGAAAATAGAAGAAAACCCAGAGGGGTGTGTATATATGTGCTTGTACATGTATGTGTAGTGTGACCTAAGTTATGTAGAAGTAGCAAGATGTATCTGAAATCTTGAATGTTCATGAGACAGAAAAAAGGACACCAGCAATCCTACCATCATGTAAAACAATTACAGGCTTTCGTTTTACACTCACTTGGCAGGACGGTAGTACCTCCCTGGGTGGTTGCTGTCCACCAGCCTACTACCTAGAATATATATATATATATATATATATATATATATATATATATATATATATATATATATATATATATATATATATATATATATATATATATATATATATATATATATATATATATATATATATATATATATATATATATCCTAATAAATCACTTGCTCTGCATTGTTCCACATGGGCGAAGGAATATATATAATGAAGCTTAATTCTAAAATGCAGAATAAAAGATTCTTGATGCTGACAAATCGTAAAGGGACTTATTTATTGTAATTTATACCCAGCACATTGTCTCTCAAGTTTAATAATTATCATGATCCATCAGACTGCTCGTACCTAGGTACATGCAACTGCAATGAGTGAAGGAAAGACCGTAACAAGAAACCTGCTAAAATAATGACCCTAGTGACCCCTCGCCCCGTCCTCGCCCAAACAACCTTGTAGAAGGAAAGTTCTTCCACAAAGACCTGAACAATTTCCTTGCCTAGTGCATGGGATGCAGGTCGCGTGCTGCTGCGTCCTGCTTTTTAGCCACACCTTGTTGACTTGGTCGGGTGCTGCTGCTTCCTGCTTTGTAGCCACACCTTGTTGACTTGGCTTATAAAGCAACGTAAAGGACCACCAAAGACCTTAATGGAAATACATTACTCTGATGGCTTTTTTGGGGGGGAGGGTATCATAGGTTCTCTGCATATATGCTGTTATGTATGATAATCAATGTAACTGTATTTGTGTGTACCTGAATAAATTTATTTACGTAAGGCAGTGATTTGGGTGCTTGGCTCACAAACGAGAGGACGTGGGGTCGAACCCTACCACCTGCTACTTAGGAGTTAGTGGATTCTCGTGGGTCGCATCCTGGAAAATAAACTAAAATGGACACTAGTGAAAATAATACACACTGATAATCTTTCTTGGCTTATCTTAGTTAGTTGTGTAAGCTAAGCTGCTAGTTTACTGTACACTTCATGCTTACCCTGTGAGCGGTAGCTCTAAAATTAGGATTACAGAGGTAACAATGAGTCTATCAGACACCACCGAGCAGTGTTACATTACTTGAAAGAAGTATTAGTATTTTTTTATTTTACAGTTACTTCATATATTTAATGTACACAGTACAGTATGGAGTACAGTCTCATTCAATGTACGTCTTATTACCATTAAGAAACATTAGTCCTATTTGGGTTGCAATGACCTCTATAAAAATCATTCATTCATCTAGTCGATGCAAAATGTGGATACAGCCTCAAAACTGCAGATATTTATCATTAACGGGATTTTTTTTTTTTTGTCCTGCCGCCTGAGTTGCTAGTTCATTTTTGCACCCCGTGCTCACCCTGTGAGCGGTTGTATGGAGGTGTTTCTGGAAGGTTGGATGTTTGGACACTAAGATATAATGCTACAGTGTACGGCCTTGTCTCTATCCACACACTTTACATTTTATATCACTGAAATCTCCATACAAACGGTACTGCCAGAGATACTTATAGCCTAGCCTTAGTCTAGCAGTAACATCTTACAATGAAGGTTATGCGAATATTCAACAGTTTTAAAGAGAAGTCGGTAGAGAGGTATAGGTGTCCAGCTCTGTTGGAACTTAGACAAGGTAGTCCACCTGACCTACTAATGAACTTGTTCCTGTTTCTATTTTCGAAGGGAAGCGCTGTTTCCTTTTATTGCCCAGCTTCAAGGAAAATTTCTTCCCTGGTACCGGGAACCTGGGCTCAATACCTATCAGTACAATAGGTACCTTGGTTTTAGTCGACTGGTGTGAGTCGCATCCTGGAGACAAAATTAACTTAATTTGCCCGAAATACTCTTCTATATAGTAGTATGTCACTGATGTCAGCTAGGCCTGTATACCTTGTACAGGTACTTTTTTGGGTTATCCTAGGTTCTCTACACATATGCTGCTATGTATGATAATTCTTTGTAACTGTATTTATGTATACCTGAATAAACTTACTTACTTACTTACTATTATTATTATTATTATTGGTATTATAATACACCCTCCAAGTGGGACCCTCATCCCCAGAGAAAAGAATAAACTTGCTTCAGGGAAAACTCAAGGTTCTCCCTGAAGCTGTTTGAGAATTTTCTCCTGCCACCCCCTATATTTAATTATATATATTTTATTTAAGGACAAAATACATTAACAAAACATTCACAAAGATACAATAGAAAGTAAAACAACATAGGTAACTCAGAGCTACATCTCGAATACTTCGTCCAGCTCCCCGGCGGTGGGCTGCGTGCCCAGAATGCTGCAGGCATTTCCTCTCTGGATCGCAACACTGAGTCTCTGAAAGAGGAAGCTGGTCGCCCTGTGGTCCTTGGTTTCTATGATGAGCTTTTCATCCAGCTCTTTGAGGAACTTTAGAGCACACTTTCCCCATGCTCCAAGGGTCTCCGACCCTATTAGGATGAAGTTATAGCAAGGGGGAAGGTCTTCATATTTGTGGATCTTCTGGGTCTCCCTGTGGCTGGCAGCTCCACCCCCTTCCACTATGGAGTATGGCAAGTAGGTGTCTGCCAATGTGGTGGCACAGGTGTAGTCTCAGGCAATCTGCTTTCCATCCTTCCGAGGTAGCATAGTGGCTCCATCAGGACGCTTTTGACTTCCGTCAGACCTCTGCACTTGGGGTTCCCGTTGAGCTAGGCAACGGGCTGTGGCGAGGCTTCTCTTTATGATGTCATTGACCTCCTCATGCCTGGCATACTTCCCTTCTGCTGTGTGATACACGAAACCATGAAGTTCGAATTGATCAGCTGTCGCCCTGCCGCAAATACACCTATGTTCGGTGAGGATAGGGGTGGCTAGGTGAAGAGCAACACCAATCCGAATGGCCTGTGGGTCTAGTCGAATGCCCAAGGAGGAATTGGGAACAGCTAACAGGAAATCTCCTGAGTGTGGTGCCTTCACTGCCAGGAGACGAGCTTTGTCCTTTCCTGAGGCGTTGGAGAGCATTGTGTCAGCTATTTTTTCCATGATCGGTTTGTTCCAGTGGGACTGTTTGTGTTCTTTGGGAGGAGCTGGTCTACTGGAGGAATCTGTAAGGGTGTCCCACCGAATAGCTGCTTCAGTAAACCTGGGGTCTTGAGCTCCTACCACATCTCTCAAGCGTTCGGGAACAATCTTCTTGACTAATGCACTGGAAGCCAAACACGAAGACAGAAAAGCAGGTAAAGCAACATGCGTTGCTTTGCGCACCCCTATACCTCCCAGTCGCACTGGGAGGGTTGCCTGATCCCATTGCTGATCCTCTAGTGACAGGTTCAGTGCCTTCTTAAAGGTTGACCTCAGGTGTGCGTCATATTCGTCGAGTGTTGGGTTGTAAAAAGAGGGTGCACACCTCAGGAAGTAAGTGAGTCTTGGAATAATAAGGCACCTTGTGAGGAGATACAGAGCATCATGGGCATCAAGATTTCTTATTCTCTCCTCCATTCTCATCAGGTCATTCAATTTGTCCTTCAGGACTGTGTCGATGGCCTGGTGACCCAGTGGTGCTCCCAAGAAGGTACTGTTGGACGGAGTGGTAGTAGAGACTTCTGGGAGGATTCTTCGCACAGCATTGATTATTTCCTGGTTCGCCGTGATGATTTCACACTTGGAGGGATTGAGGATGAGTCCCAAGTCTTCTCCCTGTGTTTTCACCAGTTGTAGGTCCCCTACCAGGGACTCTCCAGTACCTGCCAGAGTGCCATCATCCAGGTACCAGTTTGTAGATGAATGGTTCAGAGAACCGACATGTTGATAAATTAGACACATGTGCAACTCTTGGGTATCTTTATTGAGGAAACGTTTCGCCACACAGTGGCTTCATCAGTCCATACAAAGGAGAATCTTGAAGAACAGGAGAATGAGGTAATCAGTCCCTCAACCTTGAGTCGATGTGGTCAGTCCATCAATCTTGAATAGAATACGGCATACGTGCTGAGAAGGAGCTTATAAACCGTTGGCAGGAGAGGTGCAGAAGTCATAGGTCGTGTAACATTTGATCAATGTTGAAGTAGGTCGTGCCCAAGAATTAGGCAAGTGGACTGACCACATCGACTCAAGGTTGAGGGACTGATTACCTCATTCTCCTGTTCTTCAAGATTCTCCTTTGTATGGACTGATGAAGCCACTGTGTGGCGAAACGTTTCCTCAATAAAGATACCCAAGAGTTGCACATGTGTCTAATTTATCATCAGGTACCAGTTGTTGAGCTCGCTGCGTAGGCTGGAAAGTTAGTTCTCTTACTGCCAAGCAGAAGAGAAGTGGAGCTAGTGGGTCACCCTGCTGAACACCTTCTGATGAGAGAATTTCATGTTCTCCAAACAAAAGAATTGAGGGTTTGCTGTAGCCGGCTGAAATAAAGGGAAAAAGACTGGGGAACCGATATCGAGCAGCTGGCAAGACAGCATCTCTCTTCACCATATGAAAGGCATTTCTAAAATCAAGTTTGACCCCAATGGAAATAAGTCACTCTGTCTGACTTTTTGGGCTATCCTAGGTTCTCTACACATATGCTGCTATGTATGATAATTCTATGTAACTGTATCTGTGTGTACATGAATAAACTTACTTACTTACTTACTTAGCCTTGTCTTCTCCAAGCCAAATTGAGCTAACTCGATAAGGCGTTAACTTCGGTGTCCCTTAACAACCACCACCACAACAGCCAACAATAACAATAATAATAGTCAGCATGGATACTGCTACAAGCCTTCTCAACACTTTAGTAAAACTACCAAATTCCAGCCAGGAAGCTGAGACACTGCTAGAGCAAATTGTACCAAGTAAGGACTTGCTCTATAACACTCAAACCTGGTTATGCAGTCTCCTCAGAGGGGGTCTTGATGCCGGTGAAGGGTTGATCCAGTGAAGTGGAGCTGCCTTCCCTCTCCATGAATTGAACCTGATTGCTTCCCATTTCCCAGGCACTGTATGATCCCTACGGGTTTTGTGCTGCCCATGAAAGTAATAATAATGTCTTTTGAAGATTGAGACATGGAAATCTTGATTGAAGAAACGTTTCGCCACACACTGGCTTCATCAGTCCTGATGTAGAAAGGCGTAAGGAGAGGAGGAGTTTGAGGTAATCAGTCCCTCAGCCTGGAGTCGATGTGTTCAGTCCATCAATCTTGTAGACTGGACTGAACACATCGACTCCAGGCTGAGGGACTGATTACCTCAAACTCCTCCTCTCCTTACACCTTTCTACTTTGTTATTGGACTGATGAAGCCACTGTGTGGCGAAACGTTTCCTGAATAAAGATTTCCATATGTTGTATAAGTGTCTCAATCTTCAACTTGTCGGTTTTTCAAACCATTCATCACATTCATCAGTCCTATACAAAGTAGAAAGGCGTAAGGAGAGGAGTTTGAGGTAATCAGTCCCTCAACCTGGAGTCGATGTATTCAGTCCATCAATCTTGTAGAAAGTACAGCATAGGGCCGTAGACATGGCTTATATACGGTTGTCAGGTGAGGCGAAGCAGGAGGAGGCGGGATCACAGTGGTACCATCCACTAGTCTAAGTAGGTCTTCGTCCAAAGATTGGACAAGTGTTGAAGAATTCTTTGTATCAAGATCCCATGATGTTGCAGTGTCTGACAGATGTGATAAAATGGCAGTAAACAATGAGGAGGGCTTGTAGCAAGAGTTTTAGAGAAATTAGAAAAAAGTGCTAAATGGCTTACTGGGCTTAGCATTTTCTTGTAAATACTGGCTTGGTAGCATCCTCAGCTCACACACTAAGGGACCAGGGATCGATCCCCGGCATAGGTGAAATGTTAGACATGTTTTCTTACATCTGCTGTCTCTGTCCCTGACAGTAAGTAGGTACCTGGGTGTTAGTCAGCTTGTGGGTCACACCGTGGGGGATAAAATTGAAAGGACCCCAAGGGAAATAAGACAGACAGTCTCCGATGATGCACTGATTATTAAGATACCCTGGGTACTAACCATCTGGGTTAAAAATCTGAACAAAATTTCATCCTATTTCTTTATCTCACTGTATGACCCTTGTAGGTTTAGCATTTCTGTTCATATAATAATAATACTTCTTATTCTTAATTATGTATATATTAGTGAAGAAAGTAATGTACTGTAATGTACTGAACTGTATTATACTGTAATGATCTGTATTGATCTGTACTGTACTGTACTGAACTGTATTGTGCTGTACTGTAGTGTATTGTACTATTCTGTACTGTACTGTACTGTATTGTACTGTACTATATTGTACTGTACTGTACTGAACTGAACTTCACTGTGCCATACTCTATGAAAGATGGTAAGCAGACCCTAAGCAACAAAATGAAATTTGTCAAGGTTTGTCAAATGATGTTTGAAAATGTATTGAAATCATATTGTTATATAAGAGACTGCAACAAAAATTTGCTTTATTGCATGCTAAAATATAATTGGAATTTTAGGAATTTCAACAGGCAAGTTATCCCTGCATGAAGTTGTGGAAGCATTAGGCACAAGCTTAACACACAGCAACCCAGGAGACAGGGCAGCTGGAACCCGCTTTCTGGCTGATCTTCTACATTCCCTCCCAGCAGACCGTCTAAACTCACAAGAACTGTCTTTCTTAGCTGCATTTTTCATAGACCGACTGAAGGATCATCATTCTGTTATTCCTAGTGTCATTTATGCCTACATAGCTCTGGTAAGTCTGATTCAGTATATAATTGTGGACCTCTCAGAATTACAGTATATTTACTAAAGAAGGAATCCTTAGAGGAGGATTTCCTGTACAGTACATATTAATATTTGTTTTAATTTTTTTAAAGATGTACCAGTATATATAGAATGTTTTGGGTGGGGTAATAGGGATAATAGAGTATTATGTATAGTACAGTATAGTATATTTTTAGGGAACTATGTGTAGTATATTTTTGGTGGGTTGCATGATATATATTAGGGGAAACAGAGAACGTATACAACAGTATGGTATATTTTTAGCATAGTACTATATTTAATGTAGACATATTCCTGGCTTCACTCAGAATGGACCCAAATGTTGTAATGCTGATAATGGTGAAGAAAAGACATGTTTACAGAAAGAACTTTTATTTGGACATTGTTTTTATCTGTTGTGTTTTATGGCAGGAAGGGAAGAGGTGAGGTGAGGGAAATCATTGCTGCGTGATGAATTATTAAAAAAGATAAAAGATAAGGTTTATTTCTTTGTAAAGGTTACAATGTGTAATTATTGGTCTGTAGAATATGCCTGGAAGTACCCTGGACTAATATATTGAAATACTGTCTTCTTTCTGGACTTTATGTTTGCTGTATTCCTGAACAACTTTTATGTCAAGAATGTCTTTGTAATATAGTGCATACCAGTGGTATATCCTAGAGGAATGTTACAGTCACTCATGTATGTGAGCATACTTTTGCTGGAGAAGTGCATGATGTCAGGTTTCTATTGTCTTCCAGGTGGAGCAGATTCAGTTGAGTGTTTGCTCTAGGTTCCTTTTCTGACATTTGTTGACTCAGGAGACTAACATTCTTGTGTATTCTGCCGTGCATTCACTGATCTTACTATAGAGGCAAAGTCCAATTTTCCTAACTTTGTGAAAAGCTTCCTTGCTCACATTCATGAGTTGCTATGACATACATGTAGCTCTTTTTTTAATCTTCCATACCTAAACTACATACAGTGGACCCTCGGGTAACAATGTCATTGGATAGCGAAAAAATCGGATAGCGACCCGTTTTTGCGTCAAAATGTTGGCTCTGTTACCGAAAACAACTCGGTTGAGGACATTCGTCCCAAACGTGTCAGCACAGTGTGAATGGCCTGGACACTCGATGTACAGCCAGTGTGCCATTGTTTACAAGCCAGGGAGGACGATTCCATGCATATTCTGATATATTTTATATTATTCCATTGTTTTTAGTGCTTGTAACTGTTAAATAAGCCACCATGGGCCCAAAGAAAGCTTCTAGTGCCAGCCCTGTGGTAAAGAGGGTGAGAAACACTATAGAATTCAAGAAAGTTTGTAGAAAGATACGAAAGTGTCAGTGGTAGAGGGTGGTAGTGATGGTTGCAGAGGGTGGTAGTATGGGCCAACAGGTTTGCTGCAGTGTTCCTGCTTTCTTATGTACACCAGCGAGGATACTTCCCACACACCAGCCAGGGAACTTCCCCACATACCAGCCAGGGTACTTCCCCACATACCAGCCAGGGTATTTCCCCACATACCAGCCAGGGTACTTCCCCACATACCAGCCAGGGTACTTCTCCACATACCAGCCAGGGTACTTCCCCACATACGAACCAGGGTACTTCCCACACACCAGCCAGGGAACTTCCCCACATACCAGCCAGGGTACTTCCCCACATACCAGCCAGGGTACTTCCCACACACCAGCCAGGGTACTTCCCCACATACCAGCCAGGGTACTTCCCACACACTATACAGGGAACTTCCCCACATACCAGCCAGGGTACTTCCCCACACACACGATTTGATTTGACTGGGACTTGCGCATGAATGAATAGAATTATCAGTGTTCGCATCGCTATTGGGCCGTGCGGACGTGCTGCGCAGTAGCTCCTGATTGAGTTGGCTTTTGCACAGTGTTGACGTGTACTTAGCTCTGTGAAGACCTGTTTGCGCGCTCTCTACGAATTGAAGCAAGATGCCCTCCATTGAGCAACTTTACCAACAGCTTAAGGAAGAATTGAGGATAGCGAAGTTGGAGATTCGGCGACTGACCGAGGAAAACAAGAAGATTCGTAGTAGTCCTCCTGTTTTGAGTCCTCAGGTCAAGAAGGGAAACTGGTCAGTGGCTAGACAGCAGGGAACGAAGTTGACGATCAAGAAGACGAATGGAAAGATAGAAACGATGAAGAAGAAAGAGACTGCCGTGGAAACTGTTGTGGAAACATCTAATACATTCTCAGTGCTACCCGACGAATGTGAGTCGACTACTGGGAACGTCACGACAAACGACATTAAGGAAGGTAAGAATATTGTTGTTGTTGGGGATAGCCAAGTTAGGTATATGGATAGGGCGTTCTGCTTGAAGGACAGGAGTAGGAGACAGAGAGTTTGCTTTCCTGGGGCTGGGATGGAGGATATTGTTAGCCGTCTGGATGACATCATGAGAGGTAATGGGAGCAATCCTATTATCTGTCTCAGTGCTGGAGGCAACGATGTTGGCAGACGTAGGAGTGAAGACCTGATTAGCAGGTATAGTTCAGCAATAGAAATAATTAGGAGTAAGGGTGGGAACCCTGTCATATGTGGTATTTTGCCAAGGAGAGGAGTTGGAAATGAATGGTTGTCCAGGGCAATTGGTGTCAATTGCTGGCTGGACAAATACTGTAAGGAAAATGCGGTAACATTCATTGACAACTGGGACCTCTTCTATGGCAGAAATGACATGTATGCCAGGGATGGGGTTCACTTATCTAGGTCTGGGGTGGTAGCACTGGCAACTGCAGTGGAGGGAGCAGTTAGGACTTTAAACTAGGAATAGTTAGTGGTATGGGTTTTGGCAGGAAAACAGTGAAGTCCCAGTGTAGTAATATTACGAGTTCTAGGGGAACTAGTAATAAGCAGAACGAGGTAGATATTGAAAAGCCAGGGACTTTGGGTGATAAGGACAGTAATAGGTTTAGTAGAAAAACAGAAATGAGCAGGAAGGGTAAAGAGAAAGGAGAGTCTTTCAATGTTTATTATGCTAATTACCGTAGTGCTAGGAATAAGATGGACGAGTTGAGATTAGTTGCTAGTGCAGGTAACATTGATGTATTTGCCCTAACTGAGACGTGGTTTAATTCAAAAAGTCGGGACATGCCTGCGGAATGTCATATTCAGGGTTTTAAATTGTTCCAAGTAGATAGAAGTATCGGGAAGGGGGGTGGGGTGGCATTGTATGTCCGAGATCGCTTGAACTGTTGCATAAAAACAGGTATTAAGTCTGAAGTAACACATACAGAGTCTGTTTGGATAGAATTTTCAGAGGGGCATGAAAAACTGATTTTAGGAGTGATATACTGTCCCCCAAACTTAGATAGGGACCAAGGGAGACTACTATGGGAGGAAATTGTTAAGGCCACAAGGTACGATAATGTAGTAATTCTAGGAGACTTTAACTTTAGTCATATTGATTGGAATTTCTTGACTGGGAATTTAGAATCATACGACTTCTTAGAAGTAGTTCAGGATTGTTTTTTGAAGCAGTTTGTGACAGAACCTACAAGGGGAAATAACCTGCTTGACTTAGTTATGGCAAACAATGAATCCCTTGTTAATAATTTAGAAATTTCAGAGGAACTGGGTGCTAGCGACCACAAATCAATTACATTTAGCATTGAATGGAAATACGATAGTAGCGATAACTCAGTAACAGTCCCAGATTTTCGCTTAGCAGATTACGATGGGCTTAGAGAACACTTATCATCTGTTGACTGGGGTAACGAAGTGAGATATCAATATGACAGTTTTCTGAACACTATGCATGCTGCTCAAAGAACGTTTATCCCATATAAAGAAATTAGATCAAATAGAAATGACCCAAAATGGATGAATAATAGGCTCAAATATCTACTAGGGCATAAGAAAGGAATTTATAGGTGTATCAAAAGAGGTGAGGATCATCTTATGAATCAGTATATTGACATTAAGAGGGACATTAAAAAGGGGATAAGAAAAGCTAAAAGGGACTATGAAATTAAAGTTGCTAGGGATTCTAAAACTAACCCAAAAAGTTTTTTCCAGGTCTATAGAACAAAAGTTAGAGATAAGATAGGTCCCCTTAAAAATAACTATGGGCACCTTACTGACAAAGAGAATGAAATGTGCTCGATTTTTAATAATTATTTTCTCTCAGTTTTTACACAGGAAGACACTAACAATATTCCAGTAATTAATTTTTAGAGTGGGCTAGAAGAAGATAAATTATGTAACATCACAGTCACTAGTGAAATGGTTGTGAAGCAGATAGACAGACTGAAGCAAAATAAGTCGCCGGGTCCTGATGAGGTTTTTTCAAGGGTTCTTAAGGAATGCAAAATGGAACTCTGTGAACCATTAACTAATATTTTTAATTTATCTCTTCAAACAGGTGTAGTGTCTGATATGTGGAAGATGGCTAATGTAATTCCTATTTTTAAAACAGGGGACAAGTTGTTACCGTCAAATTACCGCCCAATAAGCCTGACCTCAATTGTAGGCAAATTACTAGAGTCAATTATAGCTGAGATTATAAGAAGCCATCTCGATAAGCATAGCTTGATTAATGATACTCAGCATGGATTCACAAGAGGCCGGTCTTGTCTAACTAATTTATTAACTTTCTTCAGTAAAGCTTTTGAGGCTGTTGACCACGATAAAGAATTTGATATTATTTACTTAGATTTTAGTAAGGCTTTTGATAGAGTTCCGCACCATAGACTGTTAAAGAAAGTGGCAGCTCATGGCATTGGGGGAAAAGTGCTCTCATGGATCGAGTCATGGCTCACTGACAGGAAGCAGAGAGTGTTCATAAATGGGGCTAAATCCGAGTGGGGATCTGTAACAAGTGGCGTTCCACAGGGATCAGTCTTGGGCCCGTTGTTGTTTATAATATATATCAATGATCTTGATGAGGGAATTACTAGTGATATGAGCAAATTCGCCGATGACACAAGGATAGGTAGGATAATTGATTCAAACGTAGATGTTATGGAACTTCAGGAGGATTTAAACAAACTCTATTCTTGGTCAGAAAAGTGGCAGATGCAGTTCAATGTAGATAAATGCAAGGTTCTGAAGCTTGGGAGTGCCCATAACCCTAGTACTTATAAGTTAAATGATGTAGAACTTAGCCATACAGATTGCGAAAAGGACTTGGGGATTATGGTGAGCAGCAACCTTAAACCAAGACAGCAATGCCTAAGCGTACGTAATAAGGCAAATAGATTACTGGGATTTATATCAAGAAGTGTAAGCAACAGAAGTCCAGAGGTCATACTGCAGCTTTATACATCATTAGTAAGGCCTCACCTAGATTATGCAGCTCAGTTCTGGTCTCCATATTACAGAATGGACATAAATTCGTTAGAAAACATTCAGCGTAGGATGACTAAATTAATACATAGCATTAGAAATCTTCCTTATGAAGAAAGATTGAAGACTCTTAAGTTACATTCACTTGTTAGACGAAGAATGAGGGGAGACCTGATCGAAGTGTATAAGTGGAAGATAGGTATTAATAAAGGAAATATTAATAAGGTCTTGAGGATGTCTCTCCAAGAGAGAACCCGCAGTAATGGATTTAAATTAGATAAGTTTAGATTTAGAAAGGACATAGGAAAGTATTGGTTTGGAAATAGGGTAGTTGATGAGTGGAACAGTCTACCTAGTTGGGTTATTGAGGCTGGGACTTTGGGTAGTTTCAAATTTAGGTTGGATAAGTACATGAGTGGGAGGGGTTGGATTTGAGTGGGACTTTCACATCAGAGCTTATTTCTTGGGTGGCATTGAAAATTGGGTTGGGCAAATGTTTTGTTAGTGGGATGAATTGTAAAGGACCTGCCTAGTATGGGCCAACAGGCCTCCTGCAGTGTTCCTCCTTTCTTATGTTCTTATGTACTTGGGAAGCATTGAAAATTGGATTGGGCAAATACAATTCTGTTTGTGAGATGGTTTTTGAAGAACCTGCCTAGTATGGGCCAACAGGCCTGCTGCTGTGTTCCTGCTTTCTTATGTGCAAACATTTATGAATGAACATCACCCTGACACAGCTGTTGCAGTCCGTGCTGGCAACACCTGCAGTGACAATGTTGTGTCCCATTTTAGGGAAATCTTAAAGAGACACCAGAAACAGAGCTCTCTGGACAGATTTTTGGTGTGACAGGGGTCCAGTGATGCTCAAGCTGGTCCTAGTGGCATTAAAAAACAAAGAAGGGAGGTAACCCCAGAAAAGGACTTGTTACCTGAAGTCTTTATGGAAGGGGATTCCACTTTCAAACAATTGCAAACTCCTCCATGCTCTACCCTCTTCCTATCTCATCACTCATCAATACATCTTCAGTAAATGTAAGTGTCATTTCAGTATTGTTTATTCTGCATGTCTCATTGTTTCTGTGTAGGGAAATGTATATTTCATGTAAAAAAATTATTTTGTTTAATAATTTTGGGTGCATGGAACAGATTAATTGGATTTCCATTATTTCTTATAGGGAAAATTAATTCGGATAACAAAAAAATCAGTTGAAGACAAGCTCTCTGGAACGGATTATTGTTGTTACCCAAGAGTCCACTGTACTTACATGCCAAACCTTTGGCACACACTGTATTATAAGGACAATCTTGGCATTAAAGTTGTACAGGAATGGTCAGACATACATAGTCCAGAAACCTGACAGCATTTCAACATAACTGCCTAGTGTACCTCCTGAAGTACTTGACAGGGCCACAGTTTATCACACTCCAGTGATTTCACTCGCCTCGCCTCTTTCTCTCCATTCAGCGCACATATGTGTGTGAAGTTTGTGTCCATTCTGTGACTTGATTAAGACCCTAACATCAAAACTTTGTTCCAGTAAAAGCTCTTTCTGCAAATGTATGTTTTTCACCATTTACACAAGATGTATTCTTGAAAAAGACTTGTGTAATGTCAATCTGTATTGTGTTTCATGTCATATTGCTGAGTAGCTGACATATTTGTTCTTTATATTAATGATCATCTGTGTCTTTGATTAGCAAGGATGCAAGTTACACTAAGGGCAAAAGATTAATATAAGACTTGATAATACAGGAAGTCCCCACTTATACAGCAGGTTAGGTTCCAGACTATTGCTGCAAAGTGAAAATCGCTGTAAAGTGAAACAGCTTTTTTTTTTTTTTCACTTTCGAATGCATATTCAAGCCTTATAACATGTTTACATTATAATATGTATATTAAGTGAGCAATAGATCTAGGCTTAAAAAATGCATAAATATAGTACTCACATTACTTATCTTAGAATATTTTTGTACTTATAATGTGTGGCGAATACATATATTTATTGTAGGAAATCTGAATAAATGAAGAATGGGTATACGTAATTTTGAAAACTGCTGCATTAGTGAAACGTTGTAAAACACTCTTTCTCTAAAAAAAATACCAGTGATTAGCTACTGTAACATTTTTCAAAGCAGAATATAATTTTATGCAGAACATTACATTAAAGAATAGAACAATTATCTTGAAAAAACATTCACTGTTCACAATTACTGCTCTTGATATAAGGAAGTGAACCTGTCCTCCCCTGCCTTGGATTGAATCTGACTGTCTCCCATTCCTTATGTGTTCTATGACCCCTGTGGGTTTAGTGCTCCCCCACATTACAGCAATAATAATAATAATATTCACTGTTTTATCATGTCTGTATAAGTGGAATGCTGTAAGGCAAAATGCTGTAAAATGAAGCCCTACAGTACATATGTACATCTATAGCCACTTGAGATACAACATAAAGCTACTAATTAACTTTTGTGGGTTGAAGTCATTTATGCTAGTGTGGAGCATTTTATACCTAGGTTATGAAGCAATTGAGATGTATTATTAGTGCTCTGGGTATTTTGCTAGTGGGGTGATACTTCCCAGTATGAAGGTACTATATAATGAAAAACAAGTTGCTTCTGGACTTCATTCATTTTTTCCCCACAATGCTTTGACAGCCTTTTTGAGTATGTGCCATTCTTTTACCCTGTGAAGAATAGAACAGGGTAAGGATGACAAAAGGATCTAGGCTCTTCCTTCAGTTCATTGACCTTATGGGATCTTTTGATCTGACTCACTGTCCCTGATTTGTTGCAAGAAAATATATTATGTCCAGCAAATACCCCAATGTTCACTGTATTATATGTCATGCATGTTTGCAGGTGAAGCAGAAGAATATCAAGAGAGAGGATGTTATAAGCCTGGTACGAGGATTGTTCCGTGAGGTACATTGTCAGTCACAGATCATGTCTGACAGAAGAAACATCTATACTTTTCTAAAATATTGCCTAGTAAATAAATTAGAAGGCAAGTATCATTCTCTTGTAGTTCACTTTAATTATTATGAGGTTTATGTAAATAGATTATTAATTTTACACATAAACTTATTTAATGAAGGAAGAGAGTTTGTTATTACTAAACAAATTGTTATGAAAACAGTCAGCTACCCCTTTGTTAATTATGGTACAGTACTTAGTTTCAGTGTAGATGAACCGACAAGTTGATAAATTAGATGCATGTGCAACATTTGGGTATCTTTAATGAGGAAACGTTTTGCCACACAGTGGCTTCATCAGTCCATACAAAGGAGAATGGTGCAGAACAGGAGGAGTGTGAGGTAATCAGTCCCTCAGCCTTGAGTCGATGTGATCAGTCCATCAATCTTGAAAAGAATACAGCATATGTGCGATGAAGTTGCTTATACAGTGGACCCCTGGTTAATGATATTTTTTCATTCCAGAAGTATGTTCAGGTGCCAGTACTGACCGAATTTGTTCCCATAAGGAATATTGTGAAGTAGATTAGTCCATTTCAGACCCCCAAACATACACGTACAAACGCACTTATATAAATACACTTACATAATTGGTCGCATTCGGAGGTGATCGTTATGCGGGGGTCCACTGTATATTGTAGGCAGGAGAGGTGCAGCAGTCGTAGGTGGTATCACATTTAACGAATGTGGAAGTAGGTCATACCCAAGGGTTAGGCAAGTTGAAGAATTCCCTGTATTAAGATCCCAAGATGTTGCTGTGTCAGACAGGAAAGTAGATGAATGGTTCATAGAACTGACCATGCAATAAGTTTATTCAATAATTACCCTTGCTGCTCATCTACATTCATTTATATGCAGGTGTCTGGATAGTAATTTGAGTGGAACTTTGCTTTATTATCCATAACTTACTGGTAGACCAATGGATTAGAGGAAAATTCAGATCAAACGGCTAACACATTCTTTCAGATAATTTCGGGAATTTTTATTTTTCGTCTTTATAAAGAATTTTTTTTTATACACTGGCTGTATCCCACTGAGACAGGGTGACCTAAAAAGAAAAAAAATTTTTTGTTTTTAAATTTCGTAATTTTTACAGGAGAAGGGGTTGCTAGCCCCTTGCTCCTGGCATTTTAGTTGCCTCTTATGACACGCATGGCTGGGAAGGATTTTTCTCCACTCTCCCATGGAGACAGTCCAGATATTAAAAAAATAAAACATCACACTTCTTTTTAAGAATGTAAACTTTTCATTCAATAGATCTTCTTTTTTCAACAAACTGGCCGTATCCTACCGAAGCAGGGTGGCCCAAAAAGAAAAACAAAAATTTCTCTTTTCAACTTTAGTAATGTATACGGGATAAGGGATTACTATCCCCTTCCTCCCAGCATTTTAGTCACCTCTTACGACACACATGGCTTATGGAGGAAGAATTCTGTTCCACTTCCCCATGGAGATAACAGAAAATAAACAAGAAAAAGAACTGGTAAGTAAGAAAATAAAAGAAAACCCAGAGGGGTGTGTATGTATATGCTTGTACATGCATGTGAAGTGTGACCTACTAAGTGTAAGTATAAGTAACAAGACGTACCTGAAATCTTGCATGTTTATGAGACAGAAAGAAAGACACCAGCAATCCTACCATCATGTAAAGCAATTAGAGGCTTTTGTTTTACACTCCCTTGGCAGGACAGTAGTATACCTCCCTGGGCAGTTGATATCCATAGAAATATCCATGACATATCATATTTAATTCATTTTAAATTAAACCTTTGAATAAGAGTGCCCATGAGGTTAAATAGAATTTTTTTTTTTCAATAAGTCGGCCATCTCCCACCGAGACAGGGTGACCCAAAAAAAGAAAGAAAATCCTCAAAAAGAAAATACTTTCATCATCATTCAACACTTTCCCCTCACTCATACGTAATCACTGTTTTTGCAGAGGCACCCAGATACAACAGTTTAGAAGCATATATAAAGATAAATAACATATCCCTCCAAACTGCCAATATCCCAAACTCCTCCAATTTTTAAAATTGAAATTTTTCTGAAATTAAAAAAATTTACTGCACAAGCAGTATTCTTTCGAAGAGGTATATCACCATATTATGTTGTAAAACATACAGTTTCACATCTATTTAGTTGTAAAGTATTTTTCAATTTCCTTGTCTCAAAGTTTATAAAAGACTTAAATCCTTGGTTCTGTTATCATAACAGACCTTGGAAAATGATGACATATATGACATGTATATGTTCTTACATTTCATCATCACTTTATGTGCCATTTAATATATCCTTTTGCATCTGATGCATAGACCGGAGATGATATTAGATATTGTTTCAGTATGT
Organism: Cherax quadricarinatus; assembly: GCF_038502225.1. Taxonomy (NCBI): domain Eukaryota; kingdom Metazoa; phylum Arthropoda; class Malacostraca; order Decapoda; family Parastacidae; genus Cherax; species Cherax quadricarinatus. Next base: position 44,022,273 of record NC_091302.1, on the reverse strand, counting down.
CCTGAACTGCTACCAGGTTACATGCTAATAATCCAAAACAGCCTGCAACATCACTAAGCAAGCTTCATCTCCAGTTTGTGGGGTAGTTGTGAATTGTTTCAATCATAGTATTGTGATATATTTTCCACTTTCATGGATGGTGAGGCAAGCATGTGTCCTTGAAGTGTGAAGAAGACAAGGTTACATGGCTCCCTTAACCTTTTCTTCATCTCTTTCATTAGTGGTTATTCAGTACCGTTAGCACCACTGTATAATGAGTGGTGAGGATGCCATATTTCTATGACTGCATTTATTCCATTCTATTTCTTTGTAAAGATATAAAAATATAGCTATTTTTTGTTGTTGTTTGACAGATGTGCAAGAACTTGGCCAAGACTTTGTTCTGGGGTTTATCTCTGCAATGGATGGAGAAAAGGATCCACGGAATTTGGTGCTACTTTTTACTACAGTGCCAATAATTGTTAAGTGCTTTCCTCTTGGACATTTCACCGAAGATATGTTTGAAGTTGTGGCTGCTTATTTCCCTATAGACTTTGTTCCAGTAAGTGAGACTGTTTTTTTTTTTTTTTTTTTTAAGTTGTGGCTGCAGATTTCCCAAAGACTGTTCGAGTAAGTGAGATATTTTGGTTAATATGTGACTTAGGGTCTAGTACAACACCACCATTTATTGTCTGCCATACAATGATTTTCTTTTATTTGCCCTCAGTGTTTACATTGAAGCAGATAAGGGAGCAATACTTAGATAAAGGAACTTTTCATTGCATCTGTACATTAAGAAAGGGCATATGATAGGGTGGATAGGAAGGCAGTGTGGCAGATGTTGCAGATGTGCATATTAGGTGATAGGCTACTTAAAGCAGTAGAAAGCTTTTACGTGGATAGCAAGGCACAGGTTAGGGTATGTAGGAGAGAGGGAGATTATTTTCCAGTAAAAATAGGCCTTGGCCAGGAGTGTGAATGTCACCATGGTTGTTAAACATATTTATAGATTAGAAGTATATGGAAGGGTTTGGGATATTAACAGTTTGGAGAAACATCTAAACTGTGGTACCTGAGTGTCTCTGCAAAGACAGTGATTATGTATGAGTGATGGTGAAAGTGGCCTTGTGGCTAAAGCTCTCGCTTCACATGGCAAGGGTCCGGGGCTTGATTCCCGTCGAGGGTAGAAACAGTGCAGTACAGTACAATTTTTATTTCTTTGCAAGTTTACATTGAGATTCTTTAGTTACAATAATGAGTTGTAGGCAAAGAGAGCCTGTCATGCCATGGCATTATGGGCAGACTAAATTAATAGCTTACAGACTACAGTACTTAAAACTAGAGAAATTGATCATAGTTTGTTTCAGTTGTATATCTGTTTCTGTTTAAAACATACAATAAGTTAACTCAAGTTAAAATCTGGGGATATTACATTGGGACAATTTGAAGGTATTTTGTAGGTTGTGTATATCAATAGTAAATATTTAAGTTATATTATTATAGCGTTGGTGAAAGTAGTTTACAGCATGAGAATGCTACAATATCGTGTAAGGCAGTATAGTTTTGTGCAGGTATTTATACTACAATGTAGTATTAAGTTGTGTATGAACTTTGGGTATTTAAATTTTGAAGTGTTGAGATTGGGCGTGTTTACACCGGTTGTCTATGTTCCCATCAATAAAATGGGTACCTGAGTGTTAGTCGACTAGTGTGGGTCGCATCCTAGGGCAAAACTGACCTTATTTGTTCTGCATAACAAGAAGCTTTCTATATAGTAGTATGTCATTGATGTCAGCTAGGCCTGTATACCTTGTACATGTACTTGTAGAAATAAAGATATTATTCTTTCTTTCTTTCAACACACCGGCCGTATCCCACCGAGGCGGGGTGGCCCAAAAGGAAAAAGGAAAGTTTCTCCTTTTACATTTAGTAATATATACAGGAGAAGGGGTTACTAGCCCCTTGCTCCTGGCATTTTAGTCGCCTCTTACAACATGCATGGCTTAACTCAAGAAATCGTAATGACACGATTGCAAACAAACCATACCCCCGGCCGGGATTGAACCCGCGGTCATAGAGTCTCAAAACTCCAGCCCGTCGCGTTAGCCACTAGACCAGCTAGCCACAATAAGATTCATCCAACTAGGTATATTTCTACACCATAGGAAGGTTAGCACAGGCACCACTGTGACCACAAATGCAAGTTTTTACAGACGAATCTCCAGCTAGCGTGGCCATGACGAACTCTAGCTCAAGTCCCTTCACTGCCGTCAACATGACTCAAGAAATCGTAATGACACGACGGGCTGGAGTTTTGAGACTCTATGACCGCGGGTTCAATCCCGGCCGGGGGTATGGTTTGTTTGCAATCCAATCGTGTCATTACGATTTCTTGAGTCATGTTGACGGCAGTGAAGGGACTTGAGCTAGAGTTCGTCACGGCCACTCTAGCTGGAGATTCGTCTGTAAAAACTTGCATTTGTGGTCACAGTGGTGCCTGTGCTAACCTTCCTATGGTGTAGAAATATACCTAGTTGGATGAATCTTATTGTGGCTAGCTGGTCTAGTGGCTAACGCGACGGGCTGGAGTTTTGAGACTCTATGACCGCAGGTTCAATCCCGGCCGGGGGTATGGTTTGGTATGCATGGCTTACGGAGGAAGAATTCTGTTCCACTTCCCCATGGAGGTAAGAGGAAATAAACAAGGACAAGAACTAGAAAGAAAACCCAGAGGGGTGTGTATATATATGCTTGTACATGTATGTGTAGTGTGACTTAAGTGTAAGTAGAAGTAGCAAGATGTACCTGAAATCTTGCATGTTTATGAGACAGAAAAATGGACACCAGCAATCCTCTCATCATGTAAAACAATTACAGTCTTTCGTTTTACACTCACTTGGCAGGACGGTAGTACCTCCCTGGGCGGTTGCTGTCTACCAAGATATTGTTATTATTATTTTTTTTTTTTAACAAGTCGGCTGTCTCCCACCGAGGCAGGGTGACCCAAAAAGAAAGAAAATCCCCAAAAAGAAAATACTTTCATCATCATTCAACACTTTCATCTCACTCACACATAATCACTGTTTTTGCAGAGGTGCTCAGAATACAACAGTTTAAAAGCATATACGTATAAAGATACACATATATCCCTCCAAACTGCCAATATCCTTTATTGTATTATTATTATTATATCATTATTATGATGATGAAGGTTTTTTCTTTCTTTTTGGGTTTTTCTTTCTTTTTTTAGTCACCCTGCATTGGTGGGAAATGGCCAACATGTTAAAAAAAAAAGTATACCAAAAGACAACAGCTCTGTTCATGTCACATACAGCTGTCACACATATGCATGTACAATACAGTCTCTCCTCATTTAACGATGGAGTTCTGTTCCTAAGAGTAGGTTGACAAATGAATTGGTTGTTAAATGAGGAGCATACTATACTGGTAATGGGTTTGTGTCAATCATCTTTAGGTATTGTTTTAATGTCACCTTTGCACCATTTATAACATTTTTAGTATATTTTTAAATGTTTATATAGTAGCATACTGTATATTGTAATAAACAGAATAGAGGAAATCAGTTCTAATATACATTACTTAGGTATGCATAATGGTCAGAGAGCTGGTCGTAAATCCGAGCTGTTGTTAAATAAGTACGTTGTTAAGTGAGGAGAGACTGTATTTAATTCAGAATTGTGTGAATGATTACTTGTTCTGTGTACATGTGTAAAGCTAGTGAGCCATGCACTTGTATAGCTTTAATGATTTTCCCTCCTCCACCAACAAACCAACCTATCTTTGGACAGAAGTGTGCACATTATGAACCTGTGAATACGTAACTCTCCTAGGTAGTAGGTTGATAGACAGCAACTGCCCAAGGAGGTAATACTATCCTGCCAAGTGAGTGTAAAACAGAAGTCTGTCATTGTTTTACATGATGGTAGGATTGCTGGTGTTTTATTCTGTCTCATAAACATGCAAGATTTCAGGTACGTCTTGTTACTTCTACTTACTTTTAGGTCACACTGCACATGCATGTACAAGCATATATATACACACCCCTCTGGGTTTTCTTCTATTTTCTTATTAGTTCTTGTTCTTATTTCCTCTTATCTCCAGGGGGAAGTAGAACAGAATTCTTCCTCCGTAAGCCATGCATATCATAAGAGTCGACTAAAATGCCTTGAGCAAGGGGCTAGTAACCCCTTCTCCTGTATACATTACTAAAGTTAAAAAGAAAAACTTTTGTTTTTCTTTTTGGGCCACCCTGCCTCAGTGAGAAATGGCCAGTTGGTTGACAGAAAGAAAGAATACATAATTACTGACTATTTACTCCCTTCCTCCACCCTAGTGCCAAGTTCCAACTTAGTATCTACGTGACCCAGTTTTGTCTCACTGGATGTTTATTTTCTTTTGACTTTGATCAAGACATTTAAATGTAAAACCAACCATAGGATTTTGTTTAACATACTATAGAATTTCCAAAATATGATTTCTTTCTCTTTCTTCTTCTAAATGTGAGTATAAACCATTTTTGAGAGGTGTTTAAGGATCTATGATTAAAACATTAAGTGGTGCTATATATAATAGTATATTACTGATAGAATTATGTTACTGCATGAAAGGAAAACTACATAGAGAGAGGCGATACCTGTTTTTATTTTTAGGAATATCATTTGTATCCTTTGTAATAATGATCTGCATGTTGAAGATTGTTGACCTGACCTTAAATTTTAACTTTCACTTGACAATTTTTATTGACCTTTCCTATACATGTAATTCATTTTCAATTACAAATATTTAAAAATGTAGGAAGTTACAAGACAGCTTATTTGTGAAAATAATTGTTCATTATATTTTGCTAGCCAGCTAGTGATCCCTATGGCATCTCATCAGAAGACCTGGTGCTGAGTTTGAGGTGTGCCTTATCATCCACACCACTGTTTGCTCCCTACTGTGTACCTCTTCTCCAAGAGAAGCTTGATTCAGATGTCATCTCTGCTAAACTGGATGCATTACATACTTTGGTGAGAAGATTGGAGCAAAACCATTCAAGGCTTTTGTTTCTTAAATAAGCTAAATGTGCACTGTGGTTTTGGTCTTTGGAGGAACAACAGAAAGTCATTGTTCCTGTTCCAAAATTAAGTGAAGTATACAGATTATAGCACTTCATTTATAACATGAGTTATGTGTAGGATGGTTGGATTTCTGGTGTCCTTTTTTCTGTCTCATAAACATGCAAGATTTCAGGTACGTCTTGCTACTTCTACTTACACTTAGGTCACACTACACATACATGTACAAGCATATATATACATATCACTTTGGGTTTTCTTCTATTTTCTTTCTAGTTCTTGTTCTTGTCTATTTCCTCTTATCTCCATGGGGAAGTGGAACAGAATTCTTCCTCCGTAAGCCATGCGTGTTGTAAGAGGCGACTAAAATGCCAGGAGCAAGGGGCTAGTAACCCCTTCTGTATATATTACTAAATTTGAAAGGAGAAACTTTCGTTTTTCCTTTTGGGCCACCCCGCCTCGGTGGGATACGGCCGGTGTGTTGAAAGAAAGAAAGATTTATAACATAAGTTATATGTAGGATGGTTGAATTTCTGGTGTCCTTTTTTCTGTCTCATAAACATGCAAGATTTCAGGTACGTCTTGCTACTTCTACTTACACTTCGGTCAAACTAGACATACATGTACAAGCATATACAGTGGGCCCCCGGCTTACGTTATTATTTCATTCCAGAAGTATGTTCAGGTGCCATTACTGAACGAATTTGTTCCCATAAGGAATATTGTGAATTAGATTAGTCCATTTCAGACCCCCAAACATACACGTACAAATGCACTTACATAAATACACTTACATAATTGATCGCATTGGGAGCTGATCGTAAAGCGGGGGTCCACTGTATATACAAACCCCTGCGGGTTTTCTGCTATTTTCTTTCTAGTTCTTGTTCTTGTTTATTTCCTCTTATGCTTTGTTAGTGGGATGGATTGTAAAGGACCTGCCTAGTATGGGCCAACAGGCCTGTTGGCCCACTTCCATGGGGAAGTGGAACAGAATTCTTCCTCCGTAAGCCATGCGTGTTGTAAGAGGCAACTAAAATGCCGGGAGCAAGGGGCTAGTAACCCCTTCTCCTGTATAAATTACTAAATTTGAAAAGAGAAACTTGTTTTTCTTTTTGGGCCACCCTGCCTTGGTGGGATACGGCTAGTTTGTTGAAAAAAAAAATGAATACATGTATGTACAAATTTTCATATATATCCTGGGTACTCCTTTAAGTTATCAAATCAAATCAAGTTTATTCTCTATAAGGGTTACAATTTGGGGTTTTCAGGATTTGGATATTGTGTGGTTTACATGCTATAAAGTACTAATTACAGAGGGGGCCACTAGGACACCTAGCATGGCTAGGCATTTCGGGCAGACTTAGATTAATTCTTAACATTAAATCCTTACAGATTATGGTATTAAGGCTAGGTGACTACATTATAATTTGTGAGTTTAGCAATGTGAATGCTTTTGTTTTAGCACAATACAAAGTGTCTATATTGGAGTATCATAGGCAAACTTATGACTAGTTAGGATTCATTATTTTAAGATTAAGATTAGTATTTCTGTGTTTATAGTCAGTGTTATATTTTCTGTATTACTGCTGACTAGTTTGAACTTAATTGCATAACAATAACCTTTATATAATTTGTCACTTGGAATGCCAACAGTGATAACAAACTGCCATACTCCAGCTTTCTTTATTTTTCTCATCTTAAAAAATATGTATCATGATTAACCCTTTCAGGGTCCAGAGGCCAAATTTCAAAGCGTGCATCAGGGTCCAAGAATTTACAAAAAAAAAAAATTTGTTATTTTTTCTTATGAAATGGTAGAGAATATTTTTCTGAAGGTAATAAAACAAAAAGTACGAAATTTGATGGAAAATTGACAAAATTATGCTCTCGCGAATTTTGATGTGTCAGCGATATTTATGAATCGGCGATTTTACCGAATTTGACTCCCATTTTAGGCCAATTACATTATTCCAGTCGGCCAGATTCTTAGCTATTTCACTAGTATTACTTCTATTCTATTGATTGAGCACAAGAAATCACCAAGTCAACTGTTTCAACTACAAAATAAAGTGATCGGAAATTGGTAATTTGGCCAATTTAACACAGTGTTTAAAATATTCCAATTTCAAAATAGGGTTCAGAATAAACAATGTAGGTTTTCCTGGCACTAAACTAACGTTTCCTCTGTTCATTAGTTATGTTTTGAGACTTTACAAATGAATTCCATTTTGATTTTTTATTCACATAATGAATTTTTATTCAAACCAAAAATAGAAGATTTACTGTTATGCAATATTGTAATAATTGTATAAATATCATCACCACATTTGTGAATGTATATTAGACCCACCAGCTGGCGTGTATTAGACATGTGAGGTCGTTTGTTTACATTTGAACATGGGCAAAAATTTAACATTTCCTCTACTTTAAGCTCGGTTTCAAGCCATTTCCAGTGCTAAAACCAATCAAAATCATCTCTATTTCTGCAATATGTCTTCCATTCTATCAAATAAGACCAAGAAATCACAAATACAACTATAAAAAACATACAAAAAAAAACACTGCAAAGTCGCTGTTTTAATCGAAAATCAGTCTCTTTTTTTCCTCTCATTATACACTGTGTGCTGCAGGATTTGTTTTATGTGGTGCACACATACCACATAGATGTATTCTCTCATATCTAGGCCCAAATTTACCACTCACAGCTTATCAGAGTGAGCTGAGCTCATGGCGTAGATCTACAGTTTGGACCCTCAATGTAAAGCCGTAGATCTACGGCACAGAACCTGAAAGGGTTGAAAGACAAGGGGTATAACTTTAGCATCTTGTATTGATAAAAAAGTTCATTTTATAACCAGTAATATAAAGTACTCAAGAAAGATAAAAAAAAAAATTAAGGAATATCCTAGGTAGTAGGTTGGTAGACAGCAACCGCCCAGGGAGGTACTACTGTCCTGCCAAGTGAGTGTAAAACGAAAGCCTGTAATTTTTTTACATGATGGTAGGATTGCTTCTATGTTCTTTCTAGTTCTTGTTCTTGTTCTTGTTCTTGTTTATTTCCTCTTATCTCCATGGGGAAGTGGTGTCAGCATAGTTGCTGATCCCCCTTACATGTGTTGTGTAGCTTAGCTAAGTATCATAGTACCATCCATGTGTTTATATAGAAGATCCCTATTAGGCCTAGTGACTGTATGACGTCACGGGATGTGGCATGAGTTAGTGGGATGCGCTACCTCGCTCTCAGTCCACGCGGAGACCTACACCAGGCAGTAACAGGCAGGCTGGCCCCTTCCTTACCGCAGTCTGACAATATATAGTATTACCATCCACAAGTGTGTTTTTCTTCAACCATCATATCTCATTCCGAACCCCCACGACAAATTGGTGGCAGCGGTGGGATTATGATACCATCCATTAGTTCTAAGTTATATATGTCTTTGTTATTGTATAGAATCAGCCCAGAACCACCTGCCTGTTCAGCCTATAGCATAGTAGTGTATGTCGAGATGACATACGTAACATGACCGAGCTGTCAGCATAGTTGCTGATCCCCCTTACATGTGTTGTATAGCTTAGCTGAGTATCATAGTACCATCCATGTGTTTATATAGAAGATCCCTATTAGGCCTAGTGACTGTATGACGTCACGGGATGCGGCATGAGTTAGTGGGACGCGCTACCTCACTCTCAGTCCACGTGGAGACCTACACCAGGCAGTAACAGGCAGGCTGGCCCCTTCCTTACCACAGTCTGACAATATATAGTGTTACCATCCACAAGTGTGTTTATCTTCAACCATCATATCTCCTTCCGAACCCCCACGACAGTGGAACAGAATTCTTCCTCTGTAAGCCGTGCGTGTTGTATGAGGCAACTAAAATGCCGGGAGCAAGGGGCTAGTAACCCCTTCTCCCGTATAAATTACTAAATTTAAAAAGAGAAACTTACGTTTTTCTTTTTGGGCCACCCTGCCTTGGTGGGACACGGCCGGTTTGTTGAAAAAAGAAAAAAAAATTAAGGAATATCAAAGTTTAGATTAAAAATTAGTTATTTCATTAATGATATACAGTACAAACTAATTGATGAAAAAACATATGTGCAACACCCAGATATCTTTATTGATGAACTGTTTTACCAGCACAGCAGACTTTTATCAATCTAATACAGCGGTGACATTTATACTGGGACTGTGAAAGAAGTTAAGAGGTAATTTTAAAGTGCTCACTACCTTAGCCTTGATAGGTGTTTAATGCCTTATCCTTAATACATGTTCAGTCCCCTAGCCATGATGTATCCAAAGCAGAGGCATAAGTATGGAGACTTGTATACTGTAGCCAGAGAAGTGCATCAGGACTAACTAATGGAAGTAGGTCATACCCATAAGTCAGAGCAGTGGTTGGCTGGAACGGTGTTGCTTTTTCTGATAAGTGTCATTACCTCTCCTCTTCCACTGTCTCCAGTATTAGTATCACATCTATATTAGATTGGTTAAACCTGCTGCAAAGCTGAAATGTGTCTTATTTATTACCTAGATTACGAATGTGTAGGAAGTCACTACTTTTACTACAGGGTGAGTAACTATCAATATAGAAGGAACATTCTCTTTACTTATCCCAGGATAGTGTTTTCAAGTGTGTCAGCTGTATTTTATATTTGACTTTGCATGTCTTGAATTATGAATGCAAATAATTTTGTAGGTGACCTGCTGTGAGTTGTATGGAGCTGAAGACATCAGTCCACATGTATTACCACTGTGGGCCAGCATAAGACGAGAAATTGTTGAGGGAGTGAGTGATGAGGTTGAGGAAGCAGCACTCTCAGCTCTCACTGCTATAGTTATGACACTGCAGCGTGGAATAGTATCACAAGCCTCTCGAGATGAAACACGTGAGCTTACCAACTCAGCCTTAAGAGGTGAGTCAAAGTAAAGAAAAGAAATCCTAGTACTGTATGTATATATAATTCAGCAGTGTAAAAAAAAATAAAAAATAAGAAAACAAGGTGAGGGTTTCAAAATATTTTTTATAGGAGTATCAACATGAAAGTATTTCAATTTAGGTAAACAATGTCAGGAGCCATTGGTAGCAGAGAATCCTTTTAATATTGAGTTTCACTAAAGACTGGGCTTCAAGAATAGTGATATATAAGGTGAAACTTTGCAAACCAGTATTATAAAATTTGACAGAGCTTTTGTTTTTATTACCTTAATGGCCTTCTCCTACCAAGGCAGGTTGACTCAAAGCAAGAAAACAAACTGAAAAGCATTCATTCAATTTCTGTCTTTCCAAAGTGTGCTGGCATTTCAATTCAAATTACCCTCCGACTGCAACTTCCCTATCGCTCTTTCAGAATATAGACACTGCCCTTTCCACCTCCAGGACTCTAAATCCAGCTAACTAGTTTCCCTGAATCCCTTCATAAAAGGTACCTTTCTCACACTCCAATAGTGCATCCATTAACAAACCACTCATCTCCATTCACTCCTATCTCACATGTTCAAGTCCTTAAAATTCAAAACTTCTTTTATCCTTTCCTAACCATTCCTTGGATGAATTTTATAATGAGTAAATAATCTGGAACCCATCACACCTATACCAGTTGACTATAGGCCATGCATAATTGCATTTAGAGTTGGGATGGTGGAGATGCTGGAGGTAGGTGGTAGGAGTATTGCAGTAGTTGGTTTACTAGCAGTCCCTAACTTATAAATGACTGGGTTATCATGATCTGTACTTATGGATGAGATCTACAAGACTCATTATTGAGAAAATAATGCTGTGATAGTTTTATGAATGCCAGCCCGGAGTTATGAACAAGTGTGACATAATTATAATATCTACTGTATTATCATTATAAAAAAATGGGAAAAAGCTTACATTTTTTTTTCAGGTTGAAACCCTCTTAGTGCAACTCATTCAGAAGCTTAAGTCCCCCAGTACAGCACTGCAGATATGGATACTAATTTCCTGGTTATCTTGGTGCACTCATAATTGTGTTGATATATCTGCAGAGTGTGTGGGACACCTGACAGCACCAGAACAACGTCTGATGTTTCCAAGTGCTCACCTTCTTCTTGCTCTTGTTGTTGCTCATGAGGCTACAGCTCAAGCAGTGTGTGAAATGGTAATATTGAGTTTGGCAGTGCTTACTTTGGAATTAATGGTTGATGAAACCTTAGAGTCGTACAAGGAAGTTTTACATGAGATACCTAAACTGTTATTTGTTATTTTTTTCCTTTTTTAACACGTTGGCCATTTCCCACTGAGGTAGGGTGACTCAAAAAGAAAGAAAAACCCAAAAAAAAGAAAAAAAAAATTTCATCATTCAACAATTACACCATCACTCATACATAATCAGTGTTTTTGCAGAGGCACACACATATGACAGTTAGACATCCCTTCAAAATGACAATATCCTAAACCCCTCCTTTAAAGTGCAGGCATTGTACGTCCCATTTCCAGGACTCAAGGCCAGCTAACCAGTTTCCCTGAATCCCTTCACAAAATATTATCCGGTCCTAAGAGTAAGTCAGTAAACGAATTGGTTGTTAAGCGAGGAGCATACTCTACTGGTAGTGCGTTTGTGTCAACCATCTTTAGATATTGTTATAATGTTACCTTTGCACCATTTATAACATTTTTAGTATATTTTTAAATGTTTATACAGTAGTGTATTGTATATTGTAATAAACAGAATAGAGGAAATCAGCTCTAATACAGCCTCTTCTCACTTACCGACGTATTCGTTTACTGACAACTCAGAGTTACGACAGGCTCTCCGACAAGTCAGTATTGTATGCCGTACGAGAACTTGGGTCACAGAAATGGGCAGCACAGTGTCTCAGCGTCAAGCATTTCATCTCCTTCTTACAGCCACTCAGTACAAAGACTACATATTTGTACAAATTTGTACTTGATTGTGCACCCCATAGTACAAGACAGAAGTGCAGCAGCACTTGGAAGAGTAAAATGGAAGAAGTACAATAGAAGTTCACTGTAAATGGGTTAGTGATGGGTCTTAGTATCAAGCAGTCTCCAAGACTACATATTTCATCTGTAAATTTATACTTGATTATGCACCCCATAGTACAAGATAAAAGTGCAGTAGCACTTGGAAGTGGAAAGATAGGAAAATGGAAGAGGTATGAAAGAAGTTCACAATAAAGTGGTGTGTTCATCTTTGTTTACATTCTCGGTCTCTCGTGGCAGCTTAACCCTTTCAGGGTTTCTGACGTACTAGTACGGCTTACGCACCAGGGTTATTGACCTACTGGAACGCCTAAATTCTAGCGCCTTCAAATCCAGCGAGAGAAAGCTGGTAGGCCTTCATATGTAAGAATGGGTCTATGTGGTCAGTGTGCACGGTATAAAAAAAATCCTGCAGCACTCAGTGCATAATGAGAAAAAAAAAACTCTGACCTTGTTTTTGGTTTAAAACAGCGACTTTGCAGTGTATGGCGTTTATTGTTGTATTCTAGTTTTCCTGGTCTCATTTTATAGAATTGAAGACATATTACAGAAATTGAGATGATTTTGATTGGTTTCATAATGAAAAGTACCTTGAAATTGAGCTCAAAGTAGCAGAAATGTTCGATTTTTACCAAATTTCAAAAGTAAACAAATCATGCCAAGCATCCAGTACACGTCAACTGGTGAGTCTAATATTCTTTCACAAGTGCATTGATATTATTTATACCATTTCTACACTAATGCAGTAGTCTGCATAACAGTATATCTTCTACTTTTTCTGAGAATAAAAATTCAAAGTGGAAAGCAAAAGAGATGTAAGAGGGGCCTGGGGATGTGACTGATGAACAGAGAAAATGTTATTTTAGTGCCAGGAATGTCTCTCTTGCTTATTCTGGACCTTATTTGGAAATTGGCATCTTCTAAAATTTGTGTGAAATTGGCAAATTTGCCAATTTCTGACCACTTTATTGGATAGTTGAAATCGGTAAATAGGTGGTTTCTTGTACTCATTCGATAGAAAAAATGGAGTTCTAGTGATATAGATATGATTTTTGTCGACTGGTACACTGGAATTGGTCGAAAATAGGGCTCAAAGTGGGCAAAATCACCGATGCGTAAACATTGCCGAGACTGCTAACTTCGTGAGAGCATAATTCCGTAAGTTTTCCATCAAATTTCATACTTTTGGTGTCATTATGATTGGGAAAAGATTCTCTATCATTTCATAAGAAAAAATAATTTTTTTTTTCGGAAAAATTTTCGACCCTGAGAACAAGTTTAGGAGAGGGCCTCTCGACCCTGAAAGGGTTAATTATGAAACGATTAAACTCAGTGAAAAAGATATGTCGATGGTGATAACACTAATAATAATAAAATATAATTAATCACTCTGGGGCACTTTCAATATCATACGTATTTCATATAGTTTTTTAGCTGACATTTAAAGCACTCCAGAGCTATTGTAATTATTATTAATTATTATTACTACATTATTATTATTACATTCTCTGTGTCTCTCATGGCAGCTTAACAAATGATTAAACTCAGTGAACAAGGTATGTGGATGGTAGTAATAATAATTTTTTTTTTTTTTTTTTCAACAAACCGGCCGTATCCCACCAAGGCAGGGTGGCCCCAAAAGAAAAACGAAGGTTTCTCTTTTTAAATTTAGTAATTTATACGGGAGAAGGGGTTACTAGCCCCTTGCTCTCGGCATTTTAGTCGCCTCTTACAACACGCATGGCTTACGGAGGAAGAATTCTGTTCCACTTCCCCATGGAGGTAAGAGGAAATAAACAAGAACAAGAACTAGAAAGAAAATAGAAGAAAACTCAAAGGGGTGTGTATATATATATGCTTGTACATGGTATAAACCTTGGTAATAAATACCGACAAGTTGGTTTAGAAAGACACGTAAGCAAACACTATAACATATTTATTAGAAAACGTTTCGGTCCTGGGACCTTGATCAAGGTCCCAGGACCGAAACGTTTTCTAATAAATATGTTATAGTGTTTGCTTACGTGTCTTTCTAAACCATGTTTGTACATGTATGTGTAGTGTGACCTAAGTGTAAGTAGAAGTAGCAAGACGTACCTGAAATCTTGCATGTTTATGAGACAGAAAAAAAGGACACCAGCAATCCTACCATCATGTAAAGCAAATAATAATAATAATATGTAATAATAATAATCACTCTGGAGTGCTTTAAATGTCAGCTACCAAACCCATACAAAATATGTATGACATTTAAACCACTCTAGAGAGATTATTTATTATTTTATTATTATTATTATTCTTTCTTTTTTCTTTCAACACACCGGCCGTATCCCACCGAGGCGGGGTGGCCCAAAAGGAAAAACGAAAGTTTCTCCTTTAACATTTAGTAATATATACAGGAGAAGAGGTTACTAGCCCCTTGCTTCCGGCATTTTAGTCGCCTCTTACAACATGCATGGCTTAAGAAGGAAGAATTCTGTTCCACTTCCCCATGGAGATTATTATTATTATTATTACACCTACCATCCGACTTACGACCTGCTCGACTTACGACCACTCGACTTATGACCGTGTTTTTTATGCCAAATTTCTGGGAAATAAGCAGCTATTTGTGTTGTACATAGTAAAACAGAAATACCAAAATTAAACAATAAAATAAAGTCATTACAAAAATGTTTTGTTGATATTCAGTAGTAAAGTTCGACTTACGACCATTTCGACTTACGACCGGTTTCTCGGAACCGAACTCGGTCGTAAGTTGGATGGTAGGTGTATTAGTATTTTATTATTATTATTAGGCTTTTATGCCTTACGAGAACTTGGGTCATGGAAACAGGCAGCGTGGTGTCTCAGCATCAAGTATATCTCAGTCTGCTTCCTACAGCCACTGAGTACACTAGCTTTCACTGTCTCTAAGACTACATATTTGTACAAATTTGCACTTTATTGTGCATCCCATAGTACAAGATGTTGGCAAAAAGGAAGATCTTGACTTCACCTCAAGGAAGTGCCAAGAAACAAAGGAAGGCTCTCAATCTTGAGGTGAAAATGAGGATTATAAACGAGTATGAAGCTGGTTAGAAAGTGCAAGTGATAGCTGATGGCTTGAAGCTGGTGCATTCTACCATTTCCACTATCTTGAAGGATAAAGATAGAGTAAGGCAGTGAAAGCATTGACAGGATTTCAAGCTAGTGGAAACATGATAAAGATGCCCAAATTAATAAAAACCGACATATATGGAGAGGTATTGGAGAGTGTGTGAGGCTGTACAAGAGAGAGAGAGAAGGCACTAGCAATGTCTCTCAGTAACTCATGCTTCACCATGATGTATGGACATGTAAGCTCATGGCACTATAAAATATTGTATAATTATACAGTGGACCCTTGTTTTTCGTAATTAATCCATTCCAGAGAGTGTGACTAATATCGAAATTGACAATTTGCGAAACTATTTTCCCCATAAGAAATAATGTAAATCCAATTACAGTAATCTGTTCCAGACACCCAAGAATATTAAAACAAAATAATTTTTTTTACATGAAATGTAGATGTATATACAGTAGGGCCCCACTTATACGGCGGGTTAGGTTCCAGGCTGTCGCCGGAAAGCAGACATCGCTGGAAGGCAGAACTCCATTATTTTTCCATTTATAAATGCATATAAATGCCAGACAACAAGTTTACACTAAATTATATTAAGTTAATAATAGAACTAGGCATTAAAAACACACAGTAAAATATAGTCACAGTAAATTCATTACTTATCTTAAAGTATTTGTAATCTTAATGTAGGAAGAGAGGTGAGTAGTACTTATTTGTAGGAAGTCAGGTGCAGGTAGCCCAGGTGTAGGTAGCACTGGCTCCCCGTCTCATACTTAATATACGATATTTAAAACATCCCAGAGAGGTAAAATGCACATACAGTACACTCATTATTTACCTTAAAATATGTGTAGTCTTAATATAGGAAGAGAGGTGAGTAGTATTTATTTGTATAAAGTCAGTGTAGGTAGCTGGTAGGTGTAGCCGGTAGGTGTAGCTGGGGCTACACCTACCGGCTACCTACGCTGTGGCCCAGAGCCATATTATTAACATCGACATGCCTTGTTCACTGAATTTAATCATTTCTAACAACTACCTTTAGATGCCATCATAAACGAAGGTAGAAGTAATGAATAATTGGTACCGAAAATTGTAAACAAAAGAGGAGTGAGGGAGTAGCTGGGCCAAACGCAGATTCATACACGTTTTCTCTGATGGCTGAACAGAGAAAACGTAATGTTGTCCCTCCACCCGGCTCCACAAGTATTATTATGAGCATATAAAATATGCAATAAATGCCAGACAACAAGTTTACACTAACTTATATTAAGTTAGCAATAGAAATAGGCATTAAAAACACAATAAAAGGTAAGATACACACAGAGTACACTTATTACTTACCTTAAAATATTAATATTAATGTGTGAGAGGTGAGTGGCAGGGTGTTTATTGAATAAAATCAGAATGGCACACCATCATCCTCTAACTTGGCACTTAAAGCAAGAGGCTTACGACTTCTCTTTTTATTACAGCTAACCTTAGACACCATCGTCAATGAGAGCCAACTAGTTAACGAAAGAGTAAACGAGAGAGAGAATGAGATACAGAATTGAGACAATGTAAGAACACAAACTGAACAGGTAGTGGACGATCACTTGGTCAGGCAAAATAAATGCGTATTAATATGTGTCTACTTTTAGTTCATTCACGTCCATTTGTAAGAGTTTGTAAAACATTTACCTCAATACTTTTTTTATTTTAATAATAATTACCTCACAATACAAATACTCTTACATTGTGTACAAGTTGTACAAGTTAGTTCAGAATAAACAAACAGCAACACACCATTTTTAGAGTGAATGAAGATAATAATAATAATAATAATAATAATAATAATAATAATAATAATAATATTGTTATTATTAGTAGTATTAATATTAATAATAATAATAATATTATTATTATTATTAATATTAATAATAATAATTATTATTATTTATTATAAAAAGCACTAAACCCACAAGGGTCGTGAATTACTATACATAAAGGCATACGAAAAGAATATTTTTCTACAGTTACCCCCCAGTGTTTGACTAGAGAAAACGTAATTCTTCCGACACTACCTACACAGCTGCTTTGTAAACAAATCTCATATTTACATCAATTTTTGTTCTGAGTGTTTATATCATGTTTATATGCTATGTAATGGGTTTCATATATAATTTTGAGGAAAATATCATAGATGGATTAATGAAAATGCCTATATTGATGTAAAATAAGTCATTTAGTGTGCCCAAGAGTGATTATTATTACGTAGTATTGGCGTCATGAGTAGAGAGAGACTTAGCGATTTTAATGTGTACCTGCACACCAGCACAGTGTGTAAGTATATTTAGGTACAGGTACACATAAGTATAATTATCAGAGTACATATAAAATATGCAGTAACTTTAAAACACTTGAAATTTTGGAAAGTTTCCTGACATAATAGATGTGGTCACGGAAAATGTAAACAAACCGGGTGGGGGGCGCCGTATTTAAAAGACCGCTTGCCGTATAGCAAATTATGGTCATAATTTGACATCGCCGTATTAGCGGAACGCCATAAGGCGAAACACCGTAAAGCGGGGCCTTACTGTACACAGAAAACAATGAGACATGAAGAATGAAACAATATTAGCACGACACTTACCTTTATTGAAGATTCTTCTTAGTGTATGGAAGAAGAGAGGAGGGGAGAGGATGGATTAATTACTGTTTGGAAGGGGAATCCCTTTCCATAAAGACTTCAGGTACCAAGTGCTTTTCCGGGGTTACTTCCCGTCTTTGTTTTTTAATGCCACTAGGACCAGCTTGGGAGTCACTGCACACCTATGGCACTAAATATCTGTCCAGAGAGCTCTGTTTCTGGCATCTCTTTAAAATTTCCCTAAAATGGGACAAGACATTGTCATTGTACATGTTGCCAACACAGCTTTGTCAGGGTGATGTTCCTCCATAAATCTTTCCATCCTACTCCACATTACACAAATCTCCTTAGTCTCTGAATAAGGCACCTTCTTCCATCTCTCTCCCTCCTCCTCTGAAGCAGTTTCCTGAGCTGTGGTCTGTTGCTGTTCCAGATGAAGCTCTTGCAGCTCTTCAGTGGTTAGCTCTTCGTTGTAGTCCTCCTCCAACTTCCACATCCTCGCCACTCACATCCAACCCCATGGAATTCCCCAATGCCACAGTAGACTCCACAACTGGCATAGGGTCCTCAGGTTCAGCCCCAAACCCTTCAAAATTCATCTTTTGGATACAATCTGGCCATAATCTTCTCCAAGCAGAGTTCAAAGTCCTGGAAATCACTCCCTCCCAAAACTCTCTTAGGGTCAATTGAGTGTCTGAGGTCACATCATAGCACCTTTGAAATATTGCTTTGGTGTAGAGTTTTTGAAGTTTGAAATGATCTGCTGGTCCATGGGCAGGATGAGAGGAGTGGTATTAGGGGGCAAGAACTTCACTGTGATGAAACGAAACTCCTCCACAATTTGGTCATCCAAGTCTGGAGGATGAGCAGGTGCATTGTCCATTACCAGGAAGCGCTTGAGTTCCAATTTATTTTCCAGGAGGTATTTCTTCACACTGCAGCCAAACACTTCATTGAACCAATCAAGGAAAATTTCCCTTGTGACCCATGCCTTACTTTTAGCCTTCCACATCACACACACAATTTACTCTTGGCGACACTGTTTTTCTTGAACAACCTGGGATTTTCAGAGTGATACACTAGTAAAGGCTTCACTTTGAAATCCCCACTAGTATTACTACAGAACAAAAGAGTAAACTTGTCTTTCATAGGCATGTGTCCTGGTAGTGCCTTTTCCTCCTGCATGATGTAGGTCCTCCTTGGCATTTTCTTCCAGAGAGGCCTGTTTCGTCATAATTGAACACATGTTGGGGTTTGAATTCTTCAGCTTCTATGTACCCCTTGAATTCACTCACATATTTTTCAGCCGCATATTTGTCAGAACTGGCAGCCTCACCATACCTTACCACACTGTGTATGCCACTATCCTTCTTAAAACTCTCAAACCAGCCTTTGCTGGCCTTAAATTCACTAGCATAGCACTCGTTGCAGAGATTTTCTTTACGAGATTGGCATGCAACTACCTTGCCTTTTCACAAATTATCAATTGCATAACACTATCTCCTACTAATTGTTTCTTGTTGATCCACACCAACAGTAACTTCTCAACATCTTTGAGCACTTGTGATCTCATTTTTGTGAGCATATTTACCCCTTTTGCAACAACAGCTTCCTTGATTTCCTTTTTCTTGGCCATGATGGAAGCGATTGTTGTATGGGGTTTCCCATACCGCATGGCAAGTTCTGCCACACGCATTCCACTTTCATATTTTTCAATAATGTCTTTCTTGAATTCTATCATGTTTCTCAGCTTCTTTACCAAAGGCTCAGCACTAGGAGCTTTCTTTGGAGCCATGGTGGCTTATTTAGCAGTTGCAAGCACTAAAACGAATGGAATATTACAAAATGTATCGTATGAATGCGTGGGATCATCCTCACTCTCTGATAGTGGCACACTGGCTGGGAATGGAGTGTGGGGCCACTTGGGGCCATGTGTACGCGTTTATGACAAATGACTACATGTATTTGCGAGTCAAACAACGATTCGCAAGTCAGTGTTTTGACGAAAAAAGTTACGATTTTCGAAAATTATGACCTCCGATGCTTGCGAAAAACGAGGGTCCACTGTGCTATTAGTATCAATAAAGGTATCTACCTATCATATTTATTCCAGAATAATATTAGGTATAATATAAATAACGCAAAAGCATGATAAAGACGCCCAAATTAATAAAAACTGACAATATATAGAAAAATGTAACTATAGGAAATCACTCTTACCCTATGCAAAGACTGAAAAAAGTATGATTTTCTCAGAAAAAAAAAAAAATCCCAAGCAATCAGCTATGCACATTGCCTGGAATATCTCGGAAGTATGTCATTGACCTATTTCATGATTTATTACTGTTAATAATAAACAGATTGAAAGGAATTTCCCAGCAAACATAAAACTGAATGTTTTAATTTTGGGTGGTGACACTTTTGAAGTGTCAGTCAGGGGTTATTCCTCAATTAGTAATGAAATCGTTTACTGATAGGGTCTTAGGCCCCTAACTTCTTCGCTAAGTTAGGAGAGGCTGTATACATTACTTTAGTATGTATAGAAGTCAGAGAGCTGGTCATAAGTCCGAGTGATCATTAACCCTTTCAGGGTCCAAAGGCCAAATTTCAAAGTGCGCACCGGTGTCCAAGAATTTTCAAAAAATAATTTTGTTATTTTTTCTTATGAAATGGTAGAGAATCTTTTTCTAAAGGTAATAAAACAAAAAGTACAAAATTTGATGGAAAATTGACAAAATTATGCTCACGAATTTTGATGTGTCAACAATAAGCGCATCGGCGATTTTGCCGACTTTGACTCCCATTTTAGGGCAATTATATTATTCCAGTCAACCAAATTCTTAGCTATTTCACTAGTATTACTTCTATTCTATCGATTGAGCACAAGAAATCGCCAAGTCACCTGTTTAAACAACAAAATAAAGCGATCGGAAATTGGTAATTTGGCCAATTTAATACAAAGTTCAGAATATTCTAATTTCAAAATAGGGTCCAGAATAAACAATGCAGGCATTCCTGGAACTAAACTAACATTTCCTCTGTTCATTAGTTATGTTTTCAGGTTTTACAAATGAATTTCATTTTGATTTTTTATTCACATAATGAATTTTTATTCAAACCAAAAGATAGATGATTTACTGTTATGCAATACTGTAATAATTGTATAAATAATATCACCACATTTGTGAGCATATACTAGACCCACCAGCTGGCGTGTATTAGACATGTGGGATCATTTATTTACTCTTGAACATTGGCAAAAATTTAACATTTCTGCTATTTTGAGCTCAGTTTCAACCCATTTCCATTACTAAAACCAATCAAAATCATCTCCATTTCTGTAACATATCTTCCATTCTATCAAATGAGACCAAGAAATTGCAAATACAACTATAAAAAACATACGAAAAAGCACTGCAAAATCGCTGTTTTAACCGAAAATTATGGTCTCAGTTTTTTCTCTCATGCACTGTGTGCTGCAGGATTTATTTTATGTGGTGCACACATACAACATAGATGTATTCTCTCATATCTAGGCCCAAATTTACTGCTCACAGTTATCAGAGTGAGCTGAGCTCATGGCATAGATCTACGGTTTGGACCCTCAACATCTAGCCATAGGGTCACATCCTGGGGGACAAGATTGAGGACCCCAGTGGAAATAAGACGGACAGTCCTCGATGACACACTGCCTTTCTTGGGTTATCCTGGGTGGCTAACCCTGCGGGGTTAAAAATACAAATGAAATCTTATCTTATCTTATCTTCTCATTCTTTCCTAGGGTGACCCCTATCCAGGATTCCCTCCACTATAGATTTATACACCCTCCAAGTCATCAAATTTTCCTTTATCCTCTTTAAATGTCCAAACCACCTCAACAACCCCCTCTCTACTCTCTGGATAATATATGCACATAAATATTCATACACACACCTCCATGGGGCAGTGGAGAAGAATCCTTTCCCCGTAAGACGTGTGTCATAAGAAGCGACCAAAATGCCAGGAGCAAGGGACTAGTAACCTCTTCTCCTGTATACATACCAATTTTAAAGAGAAATTTTTTCTTTTTAGGTCACCTGCCTTGGTAGGATAAGGCCGGTTTGTAAAAAAAAAAAAAAAAGATAGAAGAAAAACTTTATGAAAGCATTTCTTGTTTTCGGGTCATCCTGCCTCTGTGGGAGATGCCCAGTGTTAAAAAAAAAAAACATTCATGTATGTATTTTTTCTGTATCTTTATTTTTTCACTCCATTGTCTCTCTCCATTTCCCTTTCCCCCCCTCTCCTTGTTTTTTCCTTCCTTCTTTCTTTTCCCCTTCTCCCTCCTTATTTTGTAAGTTGCCATGATGTTTCAGCCATTTTGAAGTGAATTTACTAGAGATGAAGGAACTCAGTGTCACAGTAGGCATCTTGGGTTTTTACATTAAGGTTTATTTAATATGAATTAATTTATGGCACTTTGCATTTGTCATTAGGTGAACAAGCAGAATAACATAAGAAAGTCTTCATAAATTTTTGTACATTTGTTTACAAATGAAGGCTGTACTTGTTGCAGGATCAAATATTGGAAATGTATCGATATAAATGAATAGTATACTTCTTGAAAAATATGCAGTTAGAAGCCAGTTTTTTTTTTTTTTTTTTTTTAGGTGGTACCCCTTCTTGCTGAACAGTTTGAAGCCAAGTGTGAAGAGACAGCCAAAAAGAAAACCATTACAATACTCGGAAAATTCTTGAATAAGGGAGCAAAATTTCCAAATTTACTGGAAGGTATTTATATCTGTATTTTTGGCATTAATTGGTCTTTCTTCCCCTGCACATTGAAGCATTTAATGAATAGGTACGTGCTTTACACAGTAACTTTCAAATCCAAATAAGAATTTTTATGCTGCCACTGCATGAGTAGTCCCTCAACTGGTGTAGAATACCTTACACTTAGATCTTTCTTCCTTGGTTAAGCCAGCAGAATGCTCTTGAGCTCCATCAAGCATGTGACGCTTGGTGCATGGTGCAATTCTTTTTTTCCACAATGGTTGAACCATTACACCACTGTACATTTGTTTCCATATATTACAACCCAGGTACTCAAAGGCTTGTTATCCTGGGTGTAAAGGGAGCAAAATAAACACAGCAGAAAAAACTTTGAATTATATTATCCTTTGCCAAGTATAGACAGAAGTATGTACACTATATATACTATGTACAGCAATAGGTATTAGTGCATGCCACGGTAATCAAGGCAGAATTGAAGCCAATAGAATGCAGACCACTGTGCTTCAACCAGCTCTTGAATGGAAATGACAAGGGTGAGAATGTGAGTGGTATCCACGTCACCTTCACAGTTGCCAGATCCACAATATGATTGGCTGAACCTAGATACTGATCTGATGATGGGGCCCCGTTAGATCGTTAGATCCTTAGTATCTGGTTCGCTGGTTGGGGAGGCAGCCTCTGTGAGTGTGTTAACATGCTCCGAAT
The DNA here is from genome assembly GCF_038502225.1 of Cherax quadricarinatus. NCBI lineage: Eukaryota > Metazoa > Arthropoda > Malacostraca > Decapoda > Parastacidae > Cherax > Cherax quadricarinatus. The sequence continues at coordinate 43,999,038 of NC_091302.1, read as the reverse complement.
AATGATTACATACTCTTTGCATGCAACACCATATATATGACAGTGGACTGTACACTAGCCTTTGCTAGGTCAAGCTGATAATGAATGCTGAATTTCTTGAAACTGTTTTGATGCAAGTATTCTGTATAATTTAAGCATAATTTTCCTAGTACTAAGGACTTTTGTGCTGACTAAATGATTCCTCAGCAAAGCACAGCTGCAGAAAATCCACAAGATATTTGTAAAAGTTTATGAAATCAAATCAAATCAAATCAAAGTTTATTCTCTATAAGGATTACAATGCGGGGTTTACAGATTTTGGTTATTGTGTGGTTTACATGTAATAAAATACTAATTACAGAGGGGGCCACTAGAACACCTAGCAAGGCTAGGCATTTCGGGTAAACTTAGATTAATTCATAACCCTAAATTATTACAAATTGTGGAGTAAATTGACTAAATACTAAGTGACTAAATGCTAAGTGACTAAATACTAGTTTGTGAGTTTAGCAATGTGAATGCTTTTGTTTTGGCACAATACAGTGGAACCTCAAAAATCGAACGTATCACATATCGAACGTTTCAAAAATAAGACCATTTTTTCGGACAAACTGTGTCCCTATTATCGAATGCGCCCCTATTTTCGGACCTCCGGGTACAGGACCTGTCCGCTGGCCCGCTCTGTCCACATCCCCACGCAGGCGCCGTGAGCAGCCTAGCTTTGTTTATGCTTGAGTGAACACTAACCTGTAATCTCATTCACACATTTTACGATTATTTAATTGTGTTTAGTGCTTGTAGGGCTGTGAAATAAGCTGCCATGGGCCCAAAGAAACTTGCTAGTGGTACCCCTGTGGTAAAGAAAGTGAGAAACACCATAGATGTGAAGAAGGAAATAATACAGAAGTATGAGATTGGAGTGAGATTTGTTGAGCTTGCCAGGATGTACAGAGGACTGTGGACAGTTATTTTGTGAGACAGAAACAGACGACTGTGGACAGTTATTTTGTGAGACAGAAACAGATGACTGGACAGTTATTTTGTGAGACAGAAACAGACGACTGTGGAGTTATTTTGTGAGACAAACAGACAATTGTGGACAGTTATTTTGTGAGACAGAAACAGATGACTCTGGAGTTATTTTGTGAGACAGAAACAGACAACTGTGGAGTTACTTTGTGAGACAAGCAGATGATTGTGGACAGTTATTTTGTGAGACAGAAACAGATGACTGTGGACAGTTATTTTGTGAGACAGAAACAGACGACTGGAGTTATTTTGTGAGACAAACAGATGAATGTGGACAGTTATTTTGTGAGACAGAAACAGACGACTGTGGATAGTTATTTTGTGAGACAGAAACAGACGACTGTAGACAGTTATTTTGTGAGACTGGGGTCCAATTACTCTCAAGCTGGTCCTAGTGGCATTAAAATACAGAGAAGGGAAGCAACCCCAGAGAGGGCTTTGATACCGGAAGTCCTCATGGAGGGGGATTCTCCTTCCAAACAATAACCCCAGCTACCTCTCTCCTCCTCCCTATCTTCCAGATGCCATCACCAATCTTCAATAAAGGTAAGTAAAAATGTTATTTTATATTACTATACATAATTAAAGACTATAGCATTTGTTGTGTGTATGTAAAACTGTATTTTTTTTGTGAATATTTTTGGGTTTCTGGAATGGATTAATTGTATTTCCATTATTTCTTATGGGAAATATTGCTTCGAATTTCAGACTTTTCGAATTTAGAAATAGCTCCTGGAACGGATTAAGTTCGAAATTTGAGGTTCCACTGTACATAGTTTCTATATTGGAGTATCACAGGCAAACTTGTGACTAGTTAGGAATCATTATTTTAAGATTAAGATACGTATTTCTGTGCTTATAGTCAAATGGGTGAGTGAGTGAGTGTAAGTGTGAACCACCAGGTGGTTTTTATGTAGTTAGTTGACGGGGTGTATCAGGGAGATAAGATGTTTTCTAACAGGAGTTTTGAAGGTGATGAATGTGTCTGCAGTTCTAGAGTTTTCAGGTAGGGTAGAGTAGGGTAAACCAAAAAGTATTTAACTGTTCAAATAATATTGTTTTAATGAACAGCCATAATGTGTAATCTTCTAGTTTACCTGTGCCAGATTTCAAGAGTATTTTTACCCTCGGACCAGCCTAAGATTACACTGTTTATGTTTACTGAAAACAGAACACTGCCAGCATATAGCTGTGCTCCTGTAGCTGTATGTAATTACAAATACAGTAAGTAATTACAAAAATTTCCTTGAATACAATAGCCAGAGCCCTCAGATTTGCAGGAATTATATTCCTAGAGTTCTCAGTAAATAAGATTTAGGCTCATTTGTGTTTCAGAGGCTATTATGAGTAGAAGCGTATACATAGTTTTCATTTTATTTATGGTTATTTATGAATCCCCATCCCCTCAAAAATTAGAGTTTATAAATTATGAATGCTGCAGATATAACGGTCTGACTGTACTGCAATGTAATAACAGAGTAACTACTGATTTTTTCAGAGAATGGCAGTATAGGGAAATATGAGATTTCTTGTTGGGCTGCATTTTCTCGAGGTCTGTCAGGAGAGACATCTTCACTTCAGGAAGCCACTGTGTCAGCTCTCACTACTGCTTTGCCTGCATTTAAACCTCAAACTCTCGGCTTGGTGGCTCACTCCTTAACCACACTGCTCCTCACCAAAAATAATGATTTACTTAGGTAAGCAACATCAAGTCTTTCATCTTAGATAGAATTACTGTCAATGGATTGTGCACCCACCACTGACAGTTGGTAGTAGAGATGTAGAACCTCCTTTGCAATGTTCTAGAATGACAGGAACCAAGATTGTGGAGGTTACCATGGTGCAAAGGGGATGCAGCAAATCATTAACATTTGCAGTCATCTCCAGCAAGAGGGAAACTTGAGGAAATTTTTTAACACATTGGCTGCCTCCCACCAAGAAAGGGTGACACTTTCATCATCTCCATTCATTCAGTAACTGTTTTGCCAGAAATGCACAGACATCAGTCACATTTCAAATGACCTTCCGAACTGCAATGCATGAGAGGATTTCTGGAAGAAGCCACAACAGGGGGATAAATAAATGTTCCTGTGAAGAATTACTCGAGATCCTTGTTCATGATGGACAGAGCTACAGGATCATTGTAGGTTTTTCCTGTCAAACAGTGTACCTGTAATCTTTTACCAATTTGGCCCTCATGCTCTGTTGCCAAGATAGGTGCCTCTGGATAGATAGCTCCTTCCCAGGAAGTTCTGAGAACCATGAGAGCTTGGCCTGTAATTCCATCTATTTTAGGAGCTCTTCTGCAGTGATGCAGGATCCAGATGTTCTTTCCTAAGGGTGTAGTGGGTTTATTAGGGCTGTAACATCTGAGAGAGACATGGAGACCAAGTAAGGTGGAGGTCCTTGCTGAGGTTAGGTTAACCTAATCTAACTTAAATCAACCACCTCCTTAAGCACAGTGTCACTGCTTAACCCTTTCAGGGTCCAAGGCCAAAATCTGAAGTGGTGCCCCAGTGTCCAAGAATTTAAAAAAAATAAAATTTGTTATTTTTTCTTATGAAATGGTAGAGAATCTTTTTGTGAAGGTAATAAAACAAAAAGTATGAAATTTGATGGAAAATTGACGAAATTATGCTCTCGCGAATTTTGATGTGTCAGCGATATTTACGAATCGGCGATTTTGCTGACTTTGACTCCCATTTTAGGCCTATTACATTATTCCAGTCAACCAAATTCTTAGCTATTTCACTAGTATTACTTCTATTCTATCGATTGAGCACAAGAAATTGCCAAGCCAACTGTTTCAAATACAAAATAAAGTGATCGGAAATTGGTAATTTGGCCAATTTAACACAAAGTTCAAAATATTCCAATTTCAAAATAGGGTCCAGACTAAACAATATAGGTATTCCTGGCACTAAACTAACATTTACTCTGTTCATTAGTTACATTTTGAGGCTTTACAAATAAATTCCATTTTGATTTTTTATTCACATAATGAATTTTTATTCACACCAAAAAATAGAAGATTTACTGTTATGCAATATTGTAATAATTGTATAAATATCATCACCACATTTGTGAATGTCTATTAGACCCACCAGCTGGCGTGTATTAGACGTGTGAGATCGTTTGTTTACTCTTGAACATCGGCAAAAATTTAACATTTCTGCTATTTTGAGCTCAGTTTCAAGCCATTTCCAGTGCTAAAACCAATCAAAATCATCTCCATTTCTGTAACATATCTTCCATTCTATCAAATGAGACCAAGAAATTGCAAATACAACTATAAAAAACATACGAAAAAGCACTGCAAAGTCGCTGTTTTAACCGAAAATTATGGTCTCAGTTTTTTCTCTCATTATACACAGTGTGCTGCAGGATTTGTTTTATGTGGTGCACACATACCACATAGATGTATTCTCTCATATCTAGGCCCAAATTTACCACTCACAGTTTATCAGAGCTGAGCTGAGCTCATGACATAGATCTACGGTTTGGACCCTGAATGTAAAGCCATAGATCTACGGGACGGACCCTGAAAGGGTTAAAGTATTGGTAACCTATCTCTCTCTTTAAGTTCAAGAATGGGATACCTTTTCATGGATTTTGCCTACTAGCTGTAGACTTGCAGTTTTTATTTTTCCTCTAGGCCTTGGCTAACGAAGTGTAAATAAGAGTCTAATGGCTTGGTGTGTTCATTATTTTTAGGTATTTTTTCTTGGTTACTTCCTCTTACTCTTTTTTTTTTTTCTCTGAGCTCTAGATTATTTTAGAATATCCTAGGTAGTAATTTCAGTTTGCACATTTTGCAATTCTCAGCTAAATCTTTTGAAACCTGTTGAAAACATTTTGAAGCCTTTCACAACTACCAGTAACTCAGGAAATGGAGATCAAAATACTAGGTAGACACTGTCTTGATCTGTTCTGGACAGTTATTTTGATGATCAAAGCATTATCTTCTTTCATCCCTGATTTGTAAGTCAATTGTTATTAAATTATTAAATTCACAGAGGAGCACTAAATCAATAGGGGTTTTACAGTGCCTGGGGAATGGGAAGCAATCAAATTTAATCCATGAAAGAGAGGGGTAGCACCAATTTCTTGGATCAAGGGCCCCTTCACTGGCATCAAGGCACATCCTCTTAAGGGACATGGGGGTTAGTTGCAAATAGTTTCAGCCACAGTATTATGATCTTTTCTATTTGGAAGCTCTCTGGTGTACAATCACCACTTTTTTTTTTTAACAAGATGGCCATCTCCCAGCAAGGCAGGGTGACCAAAAAATAAAGAAAATCCCCAAAAAGAAAATACTTTCATCATAATTCAACGCTTTCACCTCACTCACACATAATCACTGTCTCTGTAGAGGTGCCCAGATACAACAGTTTAGAAGCATATATAACACCCCTCCAAACTGCCAATATCCCAAACCCCTCCTTTAAAGTGCAGGCATTGTGCTTCCCATTTCCAGTACTCAAGTCCGGCTATATAAAACTAATCGGTTTCCCTGAGTCCCTTCACTAAATATTACCCTGCTCACACTCCAACAGCTCGTCAGGTCCCAAAAACCATTCGTCTCCATTTACTCCTATCTAGCATGCTCACATATGCTTACTGGAAGTCCAAGCCCCTCACCCACAAAACCTCCTTTACCCCCTCCCTCCAACCTTTTCAAGGATGACCCCCTACCCTGCCTTCTTTCTCCTACAGATTTATACATTCTCCAGTTCATTCTGCTTTGATCCATTCTCTCTAAATGACCAAACCACCTCAACAACCCCTCTTCAGCCCTCTGACTAATACTTTTAGTAATTCCACACCTCCTAATTTCCACACTCCGAATTTTCTGCATAATATTTACACCACACATTGTCCTTAGACAGGATATCTCCACTGCCTCCAGCTGCCTCCTTGCTGCAGCATTTGCAACCCAAGCTTCACACCCATATAAGAGTGTTGGTACCACTATACTTTCGTACATTCCCTTCTTTGCCTATGTGGATAACATTTTTTGTCTCCACAGATACCTCAACGCACCACTCACCTTTTTTCTTTCATCAGTTCTATGGTTAACCTCATCCTTCATAAACCCATCCGCTAACAAGTCAACTCCCAAATATCTGAAAACATTCACTTCTTCCATACTCCTCCTCTCCAATGCGATATCCAATTTTTCTTTATCTAAATCATTTGATACCCTCATCACCTTACTCTTATCTATGTTCACTTTCAACTTTCTACCTTTACATACCCTCCCAGACTCGTCCACTAACCTTTGCAACTTTTCTTCAGAATCTCCCATAAGCGCAGTATCATCAGCAAAACGTAACTGTGTCAGCCATTTTGTATTCGATTCCCCATAATTTAATCCCACCCCTCTCCCCAACACCCTAGCATTTACTTCTTTTACAACCCCATCTATAAATATATTAAACAACCATGGTGACATTACACATCCCTGTCTAAGACCTACTTTTACCGGGAAGTAATCTCCCTCTCTCCTACACACCCTAAGCTAAACCTCACTATCCTCATAAAAACTCTTTACAGCATTTAGTAACTTACTACCTATTCCATATACATTGAACCCGCAGTTAACGACATTAATCCATTCCAGAGATCTTGTCCTTAACCGATTTATCGTTATCCAAATTAATTTTCCCCATAAGAAATAATGGAATTTCAATTAATCCGTTCCAGACACCCAAAAGTATTAAAAAAAAAAAATTTTCACATTAAATATACATTTTTCTACACAGAAAACAATGAGACATGCAGAATAAATACATTAATATTTCATAAAATGACACTTATCTTTATTGAAGACTTAGTGATGAGACAGGAGCAGGGGAGAGGATAGTGTTGTATTATTGTTTGGAAGGGGAATCCCCTTCCATAAGGACTTTAGGTAGAAAGTCCTTTTCTAGGGTTACCTCCCTTCTTTGTTTTTTAATACCACTGGGACCAGCTTGAGAGTCACTGGACCCCTGTGGCACCAAAAATTGGTTCAGAAAGCTGTTTCTGGCGTGTCTTTATGATTTCCCTAAAATGGGACACAAAATTGTCATTGTAAAAGTCACCAGCACAGCTTGCAGCAGCTGTGTCAGGGTGATGTTCATCCATATAGGCTTGCACCTTTGTCCACATTGTACAAATGTCCTTGTGTAAGAATGGTATATAATACCGACATGATGAAATTAAGACACATGTGCAACATCTGGGTATCTTTATTGTAGACGTTTCACCATCCAGTGGCTTTATCAATACAAATTCTAGGACATAACTTGAAGACAGTAGAACTATGTACAGAAGATGAGGTAATCAGTCCCTCAACCTAGGAGTAGGTGCGAAGAGCGCCATAGTCGTGGAGATTCTGAATCTCCACGACTATGGTGCTCTTCGCACCTACTCCTAGGTTGAGGGACTGATTACCTCATCTTCTGTACATAGTTCTACTGTCTTCAAGTTATGTCCTAGAATTTGTATTGATAAAGCCACTGGATGGCGAAACGTCTACAATAAAGATACCCAGATGTTGCACATGTGTCTTAATTTCACAAATGTCCTTAATCGTTGAAGAATGCAACTTCCTCCATCTCTCTTCCCCCTCTGAAGCAATTTCCTCAGCTGTGGTCTGTTGCTGTTGCAGATGAAGCTCTTGCAGCTCATCATTGGTTAGCTCTTCATCATCGTCCTCCACCAACTCTTCCACATCCTCGCCACTAACCTCCAACCCCATGGACTTCCCCAATGACACAGGAGATTCCACAACTGGTATAGGCTCCTCAGGGTTAGCCCCAAACCCTTCAAAATCCCTCTCTTGTACACATTATGGCCACAATTTTCTCCAAGCAGAGTTCAAAGTCTTGCAAGTCACTCCCTCCCAAGCTTTACCTATAAGGTTTATGCAACTGAGGATACTGAAGTGATCTTTACAGAACTTTCTTAGGGTCAGTTCAGTGTCTGAGGTCACTTCAAAGCACTTTTGAAACATTGCTTTGGTATACAGTTTTTTGAAATTTGAAATGACCTGCTGGTCCATGGGCTGGAGGAGAAGAGTGGTGTTAGGAGGCAAAAATTTCACTTTGATGAAACTAAACTCCCCCACAATTCACTCTTGCAAGTCTGGAAGATGAATAGGAGCATTGTCTAATACCAGGAAGGACTTGAGTTTCAATTTATTTTCCTGGAGGTATTTTTTCACACTGGGGCCAAACACTTGAGTAATGTAGGTCCTGTTTGGCATTTTCTTCCAAAAAAGGCCTGTTTTGTCGCAATTGAACACTTGTTGGGGTTTTAATTTTTCAGCCTCTATGTACCCCTTAAAGTCTTGCACATATTTTTCAGCCACTTAAATCTAACCGGCCTTTGCTGGCCTTAAATTCATCATTATCAACACTAGTTGGAGGCATTTTATTAATGAGATCTGCATGCTACTGCCTTGCCTATTCACATATAATTGACTGTGAAACATTGTCTCTTGATAATTGTTTCTTGTTGATTCACACAAACAACAGTCTCTCCACATCTTCGAGTATTTGCAATTTCTGTTTTGTAAGCACATATGCATCTTTCACAACAGCTTCCTTGATTGCCTTTTTGTTGGCCAAGATAGTAGCGATGGTTGACTGGGGTTTGTTATACAACCTGGCCAGCTCGGAAGCATGCACTCCACTTTCGTACTTTGCTATTATCTCTTTTTTCAATTCAGTAGTATTTCTCACCCTTTTTACCACAGGGTTGGCACTAGAAGCTTTCTTTGGGCCCATGGTGGCTTATTTAGTAGATACAAGCACTAAAAAGTTTGGAATAATACAAATTGTATCGCATGTCCATGTGGAATTGTCTGCACTGGCTTGTAAACAATGGCACACTGGCCACACTGGAGTGGCCGGGCTGCCTAGGCAGCTCAGGCCACGCGGACACGTTCTGGATGAATGCCCTTAACTCTTTCACTGTCACAAGCCCCTTTCTGAAACTGTCATTCTGTTGCAAAATTTTTGAAAAAAAAAAAAAAATTTCTTATGAAATGATAGAGAATCTTTTCCCGATGGTAATGACACCAAAAGTACGAAATTTGGTCGAAAACTCACGGAATTATGCTCCCGCAAAATTAGCAGTCTTGGCGACATATACGCATCGGCGATTTCGCCGACTTTGAGCCCTGCTTTTGAGCAATTCCATTGTTCCAGTTGACCAAACTCATAGCAGTTTCTTTAGAACTCCATTTTTTCTATCAAATGAGTACAAGAAACCTCCCATTTACCGATTTGAACTACCCAATAAAGTGGTCAGAAATTGGCAATTTGGCCAATTTCATGCAAATTTAAAAAGATGCCAATTTCAAAATAGGGCCAGAATAAACAATGTAGACATTCTTGGCACTAAAATAACATATCCTCTGTTCATTAGTCACGTATCTAGGCCCCTCTTATATTAATATTGCTTTCTATTTTGATTTTTTTATTCATACAAAAAATACAAAATTTACTGTTATGCAGACTACTGCATTATTGTAAAAATGGTATAAATAATATCAGTGCACTAGTGAAAGAATATTAGACTCCCCATTTGACATGTATTGGAAGTGTGATGTGATTTGCTTACTCTTGAACATTGGTAAAAGTCGAACATTCCGCTATTTTGAGCTCAATTTCTAGGTCGTTTTCATCGTTAAACTAATGAAAATCATCTCTATTTCTGTAATATGTTTCCCATTTTATCACGTGAGACCATGAAAACGAGAATACAACGATAAATACTATACAAAAATACACCTCAAAGTCAGCGTTTTAATCCAAAAAAATGGTCAGTTTTTTTTTCTTCTCATTGTGCACTGCATGCTGCAGGATTTTTTTTATGTGGTGCACACTGACCACACAGACACATTCTCTCACATGTGGGCCTACCAGTTTTCTCCTGCTTGATTTGAAGCCGCTAGAATTTATGCGTATTAATACGTCCGAAACACTGGCTCATAAGACGTATATATATCGTTAGCAGAGCCAATATTTTGACACAAAAATGTATTGCTATCCGATTTTATCACTATCTGATGGCATCGTTAACTGAGGGTCCACTGTACTTGCAACAGCTGCCACATTGCTCCCCTATCCACTCTATCATATGCCTTTTGTAAATCCATAAATGCAATGAAAACTTCCCTACTTTTATCTAAATACTGTTCACATATATGCTTCAATGTAAACACTTGATCTACACATCCCCTACCCACTCTAAAGCCTCCTTGCTCATCTGCAATCATACACTCTGGCTTACCTCTAATTCCTTCAATAATAACCCTACTGTACATTTTTCCTGGTATACTCAGTAAACTTTTTTTTTTTTCAACAAATCGGCTGTCTCCCACCAAGGCAGGGTGACCCGAAAAGAAAGAAAATCCCCAAAAAGAAAATATTTTTGTCATCATTCAACACTTTCACCTCACTCATACATAATCACTGATTTTGCAGAGGTGCTCAGATACAACAGTTTAGAAGCATATATGAAGATATATAACATATCCCTCCAAACTGCCAATATCCCAAACCCTTCCTTTAAAGTGCAGGCATTGTACTTCCCATACTTACCCTGCTCACACTCCAACAGTTCGTCACGTCTCAAAAACCATTCATCTTCATTCACTCCTATCTAACACGCTCACGCACACTTGCTAGAAGTCCAAACCCCTCACCTACAAAACCTCCTTTACCCCCTGCCTCCAACCTTTTTGAGGACGACCCCTACCCCGCCTTCCTTCCCCTACAGATTTATACACTCTCCGTGTCATTCTACTTTGATCCATTCTCTTTAAATGACCAAACACCTCAACAATCCCTCTTCAGCCCTTTGACTAATACTTTTATTAGCTCCACACCTCCTCCTAATTTCCACACTCCGAATTTTCTACATAATATTTACACTACACATTGCCCTTAAACAGGACATCTCCCCTGCCTCCAACCACCTACTCGCTGCAGCATTTGCAACCCAATCTTCACACCCATGTAAGAGAGTTGGTATCACTATACTTTCATACATTCCCTTCTTTGCCTCCATAGATAACGTTTTTTGTCTCCACATATACCTCAACGCACCACTCACCTTTTCTCCTTAATCAATTCTATGGTTAAACACATCCTTCATAAACCCATCTGCTAACACGTCAATGCCCACCCAGGCTCCGAGGTACTACCGTTCTGCCAAGTGAATGTAAAACAAAAGCCTGTAATTGTTTTACATGATGGTAGGATTGCTGGTGTTTTTTTTTTGTCTGTCTCATAAATATGCAAGATTACAGGTATGTCTTGCTACTTCTACTTACACTTAGGTCACACTACACATACATGTACACGTTTATTTATACACACTCATCTGAGTTTTCTTTGATTTTATCTTAATAGTTCTTGGTCTTATTACTTTTCATTTTATATCCATGGGGAAGTGGAATAAGAATCTTTCCTCCGAAAGCCATGCGTGTTGTAAAAGTCAACTAAAATGCCGGGAACAATGGGCTAGTAACCCCTTTTCCTGTAAAGATTACTAAAAAGAATAAGAAGAAAATTGTCAAAGTGGGAAGTCTGAATGTGTGTGGATGTTGTGCAAATGATAAGAAAGAGATGATTGTGGATGTTATGAATGAGAAGAAGCTGGATGTCCTGGCTTTAAGTGAAACAAAGCTGAAGGGGGTGGGAGAGTTTCAGTGGAGAGGAATAAATGTGTTTCAAATAGAGTTAGAGCTAAAGAAGGAGTAGCAATAATGTTGAAGGATAAGATATGGCAGGAAAAGAGGGACTATAAATGTATTAATTCAAGGATTATGTGGAGTAAAATAAAGGTTGGATGTGAAAACTGGGTTATAGTAAGTGTATATGCACCTGGAGAAGAGAGAAGTGTAGAGGAGAGAGAGAGATTTTGGGAAATGTTGAGTGAATGCGTGGGGAGTTTTGAACCAAGTGTGAGAGTACTTGTGGTTGGGGATTTCAATGCTAAATTCAAATTCAAATTCAAATTCAAAGTTTATTCTCTATAAGGATTATAATGCTGAGTTTACAGAATTTGGTTACTGTGTGGTTTACATGTAGTAAAATAATGATTACAGAGTGTACCACTTGAACACCTAGCATGGCTAGGCATTTCGGGCAGACTTAGTTTAATTCTTAATTTTAAAATATTACAAATTATGAGGTAAGTTGATATTATGGCTAAGTGACTAAATACTAGTTTGTGAGTTTAGCAATGTGAATGCTTTTGTTTTGGCACAGTACATAGTTTCAGTATTGGAGTACCACAGGATTCATTATTTTAAGATTGAGATTAATATTTCTGTTTATGGTCAAATGGGTGAGTGAGTGTAAGTGTGAACCACCAGATGGTATTCGTGTAGTTAGTTGACGGGGTGTATCAGGGAGATAAGATGTTTTCTAATGGTAGTTTTGAAGGTGATGAATGTGTCTGCAGTTCTAGAGTTCTCAGGTAGGGTGTTCCAGATTTTAGGGCCTTTGACATAAATTGAATTTTTGTAAAGGTTTAGTCGGACACGGGGAATGTCGTAGAGATGTTTGTGTCTGGTGTTATACCTGTGGGTTCTGTCACAACTATCAAGAAAGCGTTTTAGGTCAAGGTTGATATTGGAGTTTAAGGTCCTGTAGATGTAGATTGCACAGTAGTAAGTGTGGATGTACTGAACAGGGAGTAAGTTTAGATCTATGAAGAGTGGGGGGGGGTGTTGCCAGGGATGGGATTTAGTGATTATTCTTACTGCAGCTTTTTGTTGGGTTATTATTGGCTTTAGGTGTGTTGCTGCAGTTGATCCCCAAGCACAAATAGCATAGGTGAGGTATGGATAAATAAGTGAGTAATAAGTGGGTAAAAATGTTGTGGAGGGAGTAGTAGGTAAATTTGGGGTGCCAGGGATAAATGTAAATGGGGAGCCTTTAATTGAGCTATGTGTAGAAAGAGATTTGGTAATAAGTAATACATATTTTATGAAAAAGAGGATAAATAAATATACAAGGTATGATGTAGCATGTAATGAAAGTAGTTTGTTAGATTATGTATTGGTGGATAAAAGGTTAATGGGTAGGCTCCAGGATGTACATGTTTATAGAGGGGCAACTGATATATTGGATCATTATTTAGTTATAGCTACAGTTAGAGTAAGAGGTAGATGGGACAAAAGGAAGGTGGCAACAACAAGTAGGAGGGAAGTGAAAGTGTATAAACTAAGGGAGGAGGAAGTTCGGTTGAGATATAAGCGACTATTGGCAGAAAGGTGGGCTAGTGCAAAGATGAGTAGTGGGGGGGGGGGGGTGAAGAGGGTTGGAATAGTTTTAAAAATGCAGTATTAGAATGTGTGGCAGAAGTTTGTGGTTATAGGAGGGTGGGGGCAGGAGGAAAGAGGAGTGATTGGTGGAATGATGAATTAAAGGGTGTGATAAAAGAGAAAAAGTTAGCTTATGAGAAGTTTTTACAAAGCAGAAGTGTTATAAGAAGAGCAGAGTATATGGAGAGTAAAAGAAAGGTGAAGAGAGTGGTGAGAGAGTGCAAAAGGAGAGCAGATGATAGAATAGGAGAGGCACTGTCAAGAAATTTTAATGAAAATAAGAAAAAATTTTGGAGTGAGTTAAACAAGTTAAGAAAGCCTAGGGAACGTATGGATTTGCCAGTTAAAAACAGAGTAGGGGAGTTAGTAGATGTGGAGAGGGAGGTATTAGGTAGATGGCGAGAATATTATTAGGTAGATGGCGAGAATATTATTAGGTAGATGGCGAGAATATTTTGAGGAACTTTTAAATGTTGAGGAAGAAAGGGAGGCGGTAATTTCATGCACTGGCCAGGGAGGTATACCATCTTTTAGGAGTGAAGAAGAGCAGAATGTAAGTGTGGGGGAGGTATGTGAGGCATTATGGAGAATGAAAGGGGGTAAAGCAGCTGGAACTGATGGGATCATGACAGAAATGTTAAAAGCAGGGGGGGATATAGTGTTGAAGTGGTTGGTACTTTTGTTTAATAAATGTATGAAAGAGGGGAAGGTACCTAGGGATTGGTGGAGAGCATGTATAGTCCCTTTATATAAAGGGAAGGGGGACAAAAGAGATTGTAAAAATTATAGAGGAATAAGTTTATTGAGTATAACAGGAAAAGTGTACGGTAGGGTTATTATTGAAAGAATTAGAGGTAAGGCAGAATGTAGGATTGCGGATGAGCAAGGAGGTTTCAGAGTGGGTAGGGGATGTGTAGATCAAGTGTTTACATTGAAGCATATATGTGAACAGTATTTAGATAAAGGTAGGGAAGTTTTTATTGTAATTATGGATTTAGAAAAGGCATATGATAGAGTGGATAGAGGAGCAATGTGGCAGATGTTGCAAGTATATGGAATAGGTGGTAAGTTACTAAATGCTGTAAAGAGTTTTTATGAGGATAGTGAGGCTCAGGTTAGGGTGTGTAGAAGAGAGGGAGACTACTTCCCGGTAAAAGTAGGTCTTAGACAGGGATGTGTAATGTCACCATGGTTGTTTAATATATTTATAGATGGGGTCGTAAAAGAAGTAAATGCTAGGGTGTTGGGGAGAGGGGTGGGATTAAATTATGGGAAATCAAATACAAAATGGGAATTGACACAGTTACTTTTTACTGATGATACTGTGCTTATGGGAGATTCTAAAGAAAAATTGCAAAGGTTAGTGGATGAGTTTGGGAATGTGTGTAAAGGTAGAAAGTTGAAAGTGAACATAGAAAAGAGTAAAGTGATGAGGGTGTCAAATGATTTAGATAAAGAAAAATTGGATATCAAATTGGGGAGGAGGAGTATGGAAGAAGTGAATGTTTTCAAATACTTGGGAGTTGACGTGTCGGCGGATGGATTTATGAAGGATGAGGTTAATCATAGAATTGATGAAGGAAAAATGATGAGTGGTGCATTGAGGTATATGTGGAGTCAAAAAACGTTATATATGGAGGCAAAGAAGGGAATGTATGAAAATATAGTAGTACCAACACTCTTATATGGGTGTGAAGCTTGAGTTGTGAATGAAGCAACAAGGAGGCGGTTGGAGGCAGTGGAGATGTCCTGTCTAAGGGCAATGTGTGGTGTAAATATTATGCAGAAAATTCGGAGTGTGGAAATTAGGAGAAGGTGTGGAGTTAATAAAAGTATTAGTCAGAGGGCTGAAGAGGGGTTGTTGAGGTGGTTTGGTCATTTAGAGAGAATGGATCAAAGTAGAATGACATGGAGAGCATTTAAATCTGTAGGAGAAGGAAGGCGGGGTAGGGGTCGTCCTCGAAAAGGTTGGAAGGAAGGGGTAAGGGAGGTTTTGTGGGCGAGGGGCTTGGACTTCCAGCAGGCGTGCATGAGCATGTTAGATAGGAGTGAATGGAGACGAATGGTATTTGGGACCTGACGATCTGTTGGAGTGTGAGCAGGGTAATATTTAGTGAAGGGATTCAGGGAAACCAGTTATTTTTATATAGCCGGACTTGAGTCCTGGAAATGGGAAGTACAATGCCTGCACTCTAAAGGAGGGGTTTTGGGATATTAGCAGTTTGGAGGGATATGTTGTGTATGTTTATACATATATGCTTCTAAACTGTTGTGTTCTGAGCACCTCTGCAAAAACAGTGATTATGTGTGAGTGAGGTGAAAGTGTTGAATGATGAAAGTATTTTCTTTTTGGGGATTTTCTTTCTTTTTGGGTCACCCTGCCTCAGTGGGAGACTGCCGACTTGTTGAAAAAAAAAAAATTCACTTCTTCCATACTCTCTCTCTCTCTCCAATGTGATATTCAATTTTTCTTTATTTAAATCATTTGATACCCTCATCACCTTTTTCTTATCTATGTTCACTTTCAAATTTCTACCGTTACACACCCTCCCAAACTCATCCACTAACCTTTGCAACTTTTCTTTAGAATCTCCCATAAGCACAGTATCATCAGGAAAAAGTAACTGTGTCAACTCCCATTTTGTATTCGATTCCCCATAATTTAATCCCACCCCTCTCCCCAACACCCTAGCATTTATTTCTTTTAAAACCCCATCTATAATTACAGTGGACCCCCGGTTCGCGGTGCTATCGGCATCCGATAAATCCGGTATCCGATGTATTTCGCAAAAAATTTGCCTCGGTTCCTGTTACAAAACCCAGTATGCGATACGATTTGTACGAGACATGTCCACATGTGGCCTGAACTGCCCTGTGTGTGCCAGTGTTTACAAGCCAGCCAGTGTGTGTGCATCTAAGGATACATTCGGTACATTCCATATTATCCATATTATCACTGTTTTTGGTGCTCGTTTCTGCAAAATAAGTCACCATGGGCCCCAAGAAAGCTTCTAGTGCCAACCCTGTGGTAAAAAGGGTGAGAATTAGTATGGAAATTAAGAAAGATTTTGAAGGGTTTGGGGCTAACCCTGAGAAGCCTATGCCAGTTGTGGAATCCATTGTGCCTACTTCAAAAATTAAGGAAATGTGTGCACAGTGGGTTGAACTGCAAACCTTTATGGATGAAAATCACCCAAACACAGCTATTGCAAGCCGTGCTGGTGACTATTACACTGACAATGTTGTGAACCACTTTAGGAAAGTCACAAAGGAACGAGAGGTACAGGCCTCTATGGACAGATATGTTGTGCGACAGAAGTCCAGTGACTCTCAAGCTGGTCCTAGTGGCATTAAAAGAAGGGAAGTAACCCCGGAAAAGGAATTGCTACCTCAAGTCCTAATGGAGGGGGATTCCCCTTCTAAACAATAGATTCAACACTCTCCCCTCCTCCCATCCCATCAATCATCACCAGATCTTCATTAAAGGTAAGTGTCAATTATTCTACTGTTATTATTCTATTGTTACTGTTGTTATTGTAATTATTCTATTGCATTAAACTTAATATTTCATGTGGTAAAATTTTTTTTTTCATACCTTTGGGTGTCTTGCACGAATTAATTTGATTTCCATTATTTCTTATGGGGAAAATTGATTCGCTTTCCGATAATTTTGGTTTACGATGAGCTCTCAGGAACGGATTAATATCACGAACCAGGGGGTCCACTGTATATTAAACAACCATGGTGACATTACACACCCCTGTCTAAGACCTTCTTTTACTGGGAAGTAATCCCCCTCTCTTCTACACACCCTAACCTGAGCCTCACTAGGTTGGTAGACAGCAACCACCCTGGGAGGTACTACCGTCCTGCCAAGTGAGTGTGAAACGAAAGCCTGTAATTGTTTTACATGATGGTAGGATTGCTTGTGTTTTTTTTTCTGTCTCATAAACATGCAAGAATTCAGGTACATCTTGCTACTTCTACTTACACTTAGGTCACACTACATATACAAGTACACATTTATGTATACACACTCATCTGAGTTTTCTTTGACTTTATCTTAATAGTTCTTGTTCTTATTACTTTTCCTTTTATATCCATGGGGAAGTGGAATAAGAATCTTTCCTCCATGAGCCATGCGTGTTGTAAAAGTCAACTAAAATGCTGGGAACAGAGGGCTAGTAACCCCTTTTTCTGTATAGCCTACTCAGTAAACTTATCCCCTATAATTTTTACGATCTCTTTTGTCCCCCTTCCCTTTATATAAAGGAACTACACATGTTCTTTACCAGTCCCTAGGTACCTTCCCTTCTTTCATACATTTATTAAACAAAAATACCAACCACTCCAACACTATCATCCCCTGCTTTTAACATTTCTGTCATGATCCCATCAGTTCCAGCTGCTTTAACCCCTTTCATTCTACCTTGTGTATATGGATTATTTTATGTATTTTGTTTATTTTTCTATAGTTTTTATCTTTTCCTAATATTTTTAAAAACTTTTACTTCCAGAGATAGTATAATGCAGACTTTTGTTGCTCTTTGGAACATCCAGCCTTTGACCATCAGTGATCATATTTTGCCGAAGCTTCTAGTGGAATTGGAAGAAGGTAAGAATGTTAGTCACATTTGACTCTAGTAGACAATGTACCAAGAATGAATTCATCTAAGTTTGCCCAGGGTCTCAGGAAACTGATTATCATTTATAAGTAGCAAGCTTTGGGCTTATTTCAACATTGGTATATACTGTACGTATTTAATTTTTAATATTTTTTTTATTTTTTCATTAACACATCGGCCACTTCCCACCAAGGCAGGGTGGCCCAAAATAGAGAAAAACTTTCATCATCAATCACTCCATCACTGTCTTGCCAGAGGCGTGCTTACACTACAGTTATAAAACTGCAACATTAACACCTCTCCTTCAGTATTTTTAATATTGCATATGCATATTAATAGGAGATATTATATTCATAGAATTGGTGAAAGAAAAAGGTGAGTTGTGCATCGAGGTATCTGTGGAGACAGAAAGGTTATCCATAGAGGGAAAGAAGAGAATGTATGAGAGTATAGTGGTACCAACACTCTTATATGAGTGTGAAGCATGGGTTGTAAATGTTGCAGCGAGGAGGAAGCTGGAGGCAGTGGAGATGTCGTGTCTAAGGGCCATGTGTGCTGTAAATATTAGGCAGAAAATTTGTAGTGTGGAAATTAGGTGTGGAGTTACAAAAAGTATTATTCAGAGGGCTGAAGAAGGGTTGTTGAGGTGGCTTGGTCATTTAGAGAGGATGGAGCAAAATAGAACAACTTAGAGAGCATATGAACCTGTAGTGGAAGGGAGTAGGGGTAGGGGTCATCCTAGGAAAGAATGGAGGGAAGGGGTAAAACAGGTTTTGTGTGTAAGGGGCCTGGACATGCAGTAAGCATGTGTGAGCATATTAGATTGGTGTGAATGGAGACGAATGGTTTTTGGGACCTGACGACCTGTTGGAGTATGAGCAGGGTAATATTTTGTGAAGGGATTCAGGGAAACCGGTTAGCCAGACTTGAGTCCTAGAGGTGGGAAGTATAATGCCTGCACTTTAAAGGATGGGTTTGGGATATTGGCTGTTTGGAGTGACATCTAAATTGTCATATCTGGGCTCTTCTGCAAAGACAGTGATTATGTGTGAATGATGGTGAAAATGTTGAATGATGGTGAAAGTGTTTCTTTCTTTATTGGGTCACCCTGCTTCAGTGGGAGATGGCTGGCATGTTAAAAAAAATACTATTCAGGAAAACCAGGTAGTCAGACTTGTTCTGGAGGTAGGATGTACGTTGCTTGCACTCTAAAGGATGTGTGGGGGGTGGCATTTGGATGAATCCTTGAATGTTTGATGCCTGTCCTCTTCTGGAAAAATAGCTTGGAAACTAGTAATAGTGAATTTGTTTTCCTTCTTTCTGCTACCCAAACACAGTCTCTACACCAGACCTGTCTGTGAGATTCCAGTATTTTACCTCGGTAGGTGGCCACCATTATTATTGGGGGAAAGACGGGAATAATTTAGCTATCAATTATGAGCGGGTCAAGAGCCCAAACTAGGGTATGTAGCAATCAAGATTACTTTTTCCAGATTACTTTAGGGTGACTAGTAACTATTATAAATTATAATTTGCATATTACCGATACATAATGAGCAAACCAGTTTCAGCAGTTGTAAAAATTTGTAAAGTAACTATCTTTAAACAACAAGTAACCACGTTTGTTTTGTGTGTTTAGGCACACAGCCACTGGTTGTGTACATAAGCAGCCAACCACTTTCTCACTATCATTTAAAGCAAGTACAGTACTGCATTTTTTTATTCTACTCATGCTTTTTTTTGTTTACTTGTCCGATTTGCAATATCTTCTTATAATGTTGCCTGCAGGTTATTCAACTAATTCACATGTCAGCAAGAGCCAGATTTTGGAAACGCTTGCTATTCTAACCAGAGGACGGTTGCTGATCTCCTGTGTTTTGCCTGTCATCTGGGGACTGGCAGAAAATACTGTGTGTGTATCAGCTGATGAGTGTTGTCTCCATCTCTCCTGTGTGATAAAGGTGATCCTCTCTTGTTGCACCATAACTAACATTTGAAGTTGATTAAGTTAACATTACTGCATAGTACTATACTAGTATATTCATCAAGTTCAGTACAGTAATTGGTATGTTTACAAATTCTGAGTATCATGATCAATTTTCTGTGTAGAATTTTTGATGAACCACTATGAATCTCACCTATGTGCTTTACCTTATAAACCACCAGTTTAGTACCTCTCTATCACTTTTTAGCAAAGTTAGCCCCTTTTCTGTTTTCTTTTGGGAATGCTCATTCCTTGTGCCATTGTCAAGTCTAACACCACAACACCAGTCATTCTTACAGTCTCTCTCAGTTAGGTACCATATCTCTTTGTCTGCAATATAGAGTTTTTTGACAATACAGTGGTACACTCCAAGTGGTGGGCCTAACCAGGTAAAGCAGGATGCACCATACAGGTAAGATATGATGCACCATGCAGATAAGGCAGGACCCACCCTACAGGTAAAGCAGGGACTTAAAATATCACACTGTAGGTGTGATATTTTAAGATTTACTCAGCCACTGAAAGGATTCTGGTGTGGCAATTAGAAATGTTCCTGAAGTATTTATTCCACCCCCAAATTTACCTTATTTAAGAAACAGAATCTATATGTTACACAAAAGACAGTTTTTCTGTTGGCCTTCACATCTGACAGAACAGTAGGTATGCTGTCTCCAATAGTATTAAGAGTGTCAGATATCACATTCATTCATTAGTTGGAGGTAAGGCTTAGCTTGGATTATTAGGTATCCCTGTAAGGGTACCTTTAAGAGGTTGCCTGATTTTTTTTCATTGCTTCCTCCAACATTTTTTTTATTTTATTTCACTCATAGCTCAAGAACACCTCATCTAGTCACCTTCAGATTTTCAACACTTTTGTATGGTAACTATATTTTTAGATGTATTTTGCAACAGACTCATATTTATTTTTGTAATTTTTTCCCTGCAGATTTTGAAGAATGCAAATGAACATGAATGCCAAACCTACATACTGGAGGATTGGAATGGCATTATGAAAGTACTTAGCCTCTACATGTCTACCATTCTTACTTCACACGTGGCCAACACTGTTTCAGTTCTTCGATGCCTTTCCAGTGTTTGTAGGATATTAGTGGCCAGACTTAGGTAAGTACCTCATTTATTCAAAATACTGTATACAATCTTATAATACATTAACTGAAAATAAGATACTAATTTTCATGCTTAACTCTTTCACTGTTGAGACCCCTACTCACAAATTTGCTCTCATTGTCAAAGAATTTAAAAAAAAAAATTTTGTTTTCTTATGAAATGATAGAGAATCTTTTCCCGATGGTATTGTCACCAAAAATATGAAATCTGATGGAAAAATTATGGAATTATGCTCTTGCGAAGTTATTGGTCTCAATATACGTTTTGGCAATTTTGTCCACGATGAGCCCTACTTTTGGCCAATTCCATTGTTCTAGCCGACCAAACTCATAGCTATTTCGCTAGAACTCCATTTGTTTTATCTATTGAGCACAAAAAACTGCCCATTTACCAGTTTCAACTACCCAGTAAAGTGGTCAGAAATTGGTAATTTGGCCAATTTCACACAAATTTCAAAAGATGCCAATTTCAGAATAGGGTCCAGAATAAACAATGCAGACATTCCTGGCACTCAAATAACATTTTCTCCGTTCATTAGTCATGTCTCCAGGTCCTTCTTATATTACTCTTGCTTTCCGTTTTGAATTTTTATTCACACAAAAACTAGATTTACTGTTATGCAGACTACTGCATTATTGTAATAATTGTATAAATAATGTCAACCCATTCATGGCTGTGTATTAGACTGGCCAGTTGGACACATGTTAGATGGTGATATCATTTGTTTACTCTTGAACGTCAGCAAAAATCAAACATTTCTGCTACTTTGAGCTCAATTTCAAGGTACTTTTCATCGTGAAACCAATCAAAATCATCTGTGTTTCTGTAATATATCTTCCATTCTGTCAAATGAGACCAGGAAAACGAGACTACAACCATAAATACCATATGAAAATACACCTCAAAGTTGGCATTTTAAACCAAAAACACAGTCGGATTTTTTTTTTCTCATTATGCACTGCGTGCTGCAGGATTTTTTTTTATTCTGTGCACACTGACCATGCAGACCCATTTTCTCACATGTAGGTCTACCAGCTTTCTCCTGCTAGATTTGAAGCCAATAGAATTTTGGTGTATTTATGCATTACCGACACGGGCTTGTAAGCCGTACCTCTATGTCACTGACACTGAAATGGTTAAAATACTCTGAGATGTGAACAAAAACTATAAATTTGTTTTGTTATAAAAACTGCTGTTGATGAGGACATTGAAAATCTAACATGAAAGAGAAACTGTGAAATCAGTGTGAGTTATCCACTTTCCCTTGTATCACTTGCTGCCTAGACTTGGCAGCACATTTGGCCTCCTGGAGAATCTTATATTTGCACTACTGAATTTTATAAACTAAAAGCATTTGCCTTAGCTCATTCCAAATCAGTACTCTCCTACAGCCATACCATGTTGTAAGCACCGTTTCTCATCCAATCAGCGTAGTTAAGCAATGTTACATTTGCTTAGTACGTGTACGTGGATGGGTGACCACCTGGGAGCACCAAATGCTATTGGCATTATCCTCTGCCCAAAATGCACAAGCATGTTAGTGGCTTTCTTTTGTGCTTAACAATATTTTATTACATGTAAACTACATGTTGTATACTACACACAGAAATAAATTTTGTGTGTTTGTTTGTCTATACATCCTTTCTAAACTTAAACTGATTAAATTTGAATCCATTATTTGAATTCTTTCTTGGAAAAATTTGCTCAGAACCTTATTTATATCTTCTTTATTTATGCTCATCTTTCACTTACACATATCAGTCATGTCTTACCTCATTCTACATCTTACAAATGAATGGAGGTTAAGGGCTCGCAATCTGTCTTCAGATCATTTTAGTTGTGAGCCGAATGCTCTGCCATTGAGCTATAGGTCATTGTTCTTATAAGGCCTTTCATGATCAACTGTGTGAGTCTGGCCAAATGATGACTTCTACAATACATGGATGAAGAGAACTCATTAATACATGTTTTTTTTTTTTAAGGGCTAAGTATATAATTTACTATTAATTTTTGCTGATACTCTTCATGCAGTAACCCGCAGCCTCTAGTTGAGTCATTCATAAACTTGGCTACGCTGGAAGGAGCAGAGGAAGTTGAAGGACCTGCAGGTGAATATGTCTCCAAATACCCAGAGATTAGGAAACTGATGTCCAACATCACTGATGAAAGCCATCCTTGTGCATCATTCATGGTATTGATAAGTTGGTTACTTTGTAATTATAAATCTGTAATAAACAGTTGATAATATATTCAACATTAGCAGATTTATTCAAGTTTTTCGTTCCCATTTAAATTAAAAATTGCAGTGAAACTTTGACAGGACAGACTGACAAACAGATACAGGTCCAGAAGTATTATTTAATATGATGTTCTGTGAGTAATATATATAAATAGTAACTTACTGTATAATTCTTAAAATAATAATAATAAAAATACTAATAATATAGGTAATAATTTATTTTTTAAAATACACAGTATTTCAAGACATTGAAAGTAAAAAATTGAAAAGTCCCATAGTTATGTATAGCATTTTGGGCAGACTGAAACTAGTACTAAAACTACTTAATACAGAGCTTCCCTGATTTACGTCTGAGTTCCATTCTGACCTACTGGTTGGATTTCGAAATAGATGGATGTGGGAATTACGTTAGCATGGCATGTAAAAGTCGTATACCTGTACAGCATTCTTTTAACCTATAAATTTCTCTCATGATTATCTCATTTTTTTAATCAGTCTGCTTTATTACCTCAAGTTTCATTACTCACAAACTGATGTTCCTTACTTGTGGATGTCATTCATAGGCTTCACAAATAAAAATGCTGTACAGAATATAGCCTAGGCTAGGCCTATCAGTTTTCTTGTTACTCGTTATTTCAATGCTGCCTTTTACCTCTTTAGTCTTTTTATGATTTTAACAAACACAGTACAGTAAGTATATTTCTTCTTCTTTCAACAAACTGGCCGTATCCCACTGAGGCGGGGTGGCCCAAAAAGAAAAACAAAAGTTTCTCTTTTTAAATTTAGTAATCTATACAGGAGAAAGGATTACTAGCCCCTTGCTCCCAGCATTTTAGTCGCCTCTTACAACACATGGCTTACGGAGGAAGAATTCTGCTCCACTTCCCCATGGAGATAAGAGGAAATAAACAAGAGTAAGAACTAGAAAGAAAATAGAAGAAAACCCAGAGGGATGTGTATATATATATGCTTATACATGTATGTGTAGTGTGACCTAAGTTAAGTAGAAGTAGCAAGACGTACCTGAAATCTTGCATTTTCATGAGACAGAAAAAAGGACACCAGCAATCCTACCATCATGTAAAATAATTACAGGCTTTCGTTTTACACTCATTTGGTAGGACGGTAGTACCTCCCTGAGCGGTTGCTGTCTACCAACCTACTACCTAGGAGTAAGTATATTTCTTATTCTTTCAACAAACTTGCCGTATCCCACCGAGGCAGGGTGGCCCAAAAAGAAAAACAAAAGTTTCTCTTTTTAAATTTAGTAATTTATACAGGAGAAAGGGTTACTAGCCCCTTGCTTCCGGCATTTTAGTCGCCTCTTACAACACGCATGGCTTACGTAGGAAGAATTCTGTTCCACTTCCCCATGGAGATAAGAGGAAATAGACAAGAACAGGAACTAGAAAGAAAATAGAAGAAAACCCAGAGGGATATGTATATATATGCTTGTACATGTATGTGTAGTGTGACCTAAGTGTAAGTAGAAGTAGCAAGACGTACCTGAAATCTTGCATTTTCATGAGACAGAAAAAAGGACACCAGCAATCCTACCATCATGTAAAACAATTACAGGCTTTCGTTTTACACTCACTTGGTAGGGCGGTAGTACCTCCCTGGGCGGTTGCTGTCTACCAACCTACTACCTAAGAGTAAGTATATTTATCATTCTTTATTTTCTGTTTTATCATTTTAAAAATACCATTCTTTAGTTTCTGTGTATTCTATCACTGTAAAGTATTTTGTGGTAATGAAAAACCTAAAGATTACATTAGATTTGGTTTATTGTGGCAAAGCATACAATTCATAGAAAAATAGAATGTATTGCAATATAAATAAGTGAAATAGCACAAAAAAAAAAAAGACATTTAATCAAAATTTTCATCATCTGAGCTTGATCCCTTCAGTGCGCTCAGGGCCGTATTAAGGCATGGGCTATAGAGGCTGTAGCCCAGGGGCCTCTGCCAGCTGGAGGGCCTCTGGAGATTAAGTGAAAGAGTTACTATGTTATTACATCACATATATATGATGAACTGTTGACTGTTGAAATTTATTTTTTTTCCTTTTGAAAATATCACTGGGGGGCTTAACAGTACCTTCTAGCCCAGGGGCCTACAAAATCTTAATCCAGTTCTGGCCGTGCACTTGTACTTGTTGGTGTCAGTGGGTCATCACAGCTGTAGATGTATATTCTTTATTTTTCTGATTTATGCTGCATTTTTTCGGTTGTGTATGCCGATGGACGTAAGTCACATACGTTGGAAGTCACGGAGGATCTGTACTAATAAAGATATATATATATACAGTTGACGTAAGACTTTTTGCATTACGAGTTTAGTACATTTTGTGTATAAAATAGTGATAGTGAATATTGATTGTTATAATATTTTTTAGTAATACATAATTCTGTATTAAAAATAAACAGTCAGTTCATAATATTAACAATACAAACTATAATAATGGAATATAAAATTTTTGGTAATTATCAAAGGCAGAAATATATTGGTGACAATAGGTACACAAATATGAAAGTTGACGAATGTTTTTACCCTGGTTATATTTAATAAACATATGGTATTGGACACAATTCATTGGGGGCTGAATCTACAAGTTTAAGCAGTGATTTTTAACAGTTAAATGATAAACTGTATCTAGGGTAGTTAAACAAGGTCGTTATGAAACATGCTGTTTATTAACAAGAAGCATTTGTTCTAGGTGTATTTGTTAGAAGGCATCATGATGGGTGTACACCACTTGTCTGACACTGATGGCCTCCAGCAGCTGCTAAGAAAACTTAGAAGTTTAAGTTTATTCCACACTGAAGTTGGACTAAGAGAAACCTCAGCCATCCTCCATGCTACCATTATTAATAAAATTCCAGTTGGTAAGGCAAGGATATGCTGTATTATTTCTCTGTCCTCGTAATTATTGAAAATAGAATATAGAGCTCCTTATCATTAATGAACTAAAGTTAACTGATTCTTAACTTTTTATAGGGTGTTCACTCATTATTTATTTATTGAATTTATTTATTTATTTATTATATTGCTTTTTCTATATTTGAGGATGATCTTAACGCTTTGACTGTTTCAGGCCCCTCTCTGAAACTGTCATTCTATGTCGCCAAATATTCGAAAAAAAAAAAATATTTTTTCTTATGAAAATGTTAGGAATATTTTTGTGAGTGTTTTAAGCCTAAAAAAAAAATTTGCCATCAGTACTTAACGAGATATAGAGCCGCAAAGTTTGCAGAAAGTGACGTGCGTACAGCAACAGCGGCGACTGCCGCTCACCTGCTATTCTTTTATTTACTCTAATTCAAAGGTTTCTTGCATTTTTCAATATTTTTCTGTTCCAGGTAACTTATGTGGCCTGTGAGACCAATGTAAGGTGCATTCTTCAAATATACACTTATTGTTTACAACACAATAACAGAACAAACTTTATCACTATTAGTTTGTGTATACACTTTGTTTACACAAACAAACAATACAAAACAATGTTTATTACTATTGTTCCATAATATATATACATATGTACAGTCACTAAACACGTTCCTAGAACTGCTGCAGCTTGTGGAACTCTTTGAAACATGGGTATATGCAGAGGGGCAATTCACACTCCTCACACATAAAACGAGTGTCTCTGCGTGTTTGTGGGCGTTTTGTGGTATGCATACATACATAACACCTCTTCTGAGCATTTTTCTTGGCAGTAGTAGGAGGCAGTTGTATGGGGTAGTGATCACCAGGCCTGAAACGAGATGACGTGTGTGGGCGCTGGTCTATTGCAGGAGTTGCTCCTTGGTACTTTGCAATTATTTGTCTGATTACTGACAGGCAAAATTCACCATATGTTGGTGTTTTGTTGGTCTTCAACTTGTATATGTTATAAGCATTTAGCATAGAGGTATCAACAAGATGGAAAAAAGTTTTATATGCCACTTATAACTCTTGCGTACACAGTCTGCAAACCCAATCTGCATGTCACATTTGTCCACTAAGCGCATATTGAGGTTGTAGTCCATGACAGCTGCAGGCTTTAGAATGGGTTCATTGGTCTCTCTGTTGTCCCTGCCACTGGGTACCATTTCATTTCTGTGAACTGATGTCAACAGTGTGACATCACGTTTGTCATGCCACCGAAATGCCATGATGTCATTGGCAGCAAAGGCTTGCACCTCACCTCTGCGAGTGCCAGCGTCGAACCTTGGCATATGTTTACGATTACGACGCACTGTGCCACACACGTCTGTCAAGTTCACTAGCAAGAAATCACTGAGTAAGGGGCTTGTGTACCAGTTATCAGTAAATAACATATGCCCCTTACCAAGATATGGTTCCATCATTGTTCGAACCACATCACCAGAGATACCCAATAACTTCATGGTATCTCTCAAAGTATTACTGCCAGTGTACACAATGATATCCAAAACTAGACCACTTCTGCAATCACACAGTACAAATAGCTTTATACCAAAGTGTTTCCTCTTGCTTGGTATGTATTGCTTGAATGAGAGTCTTCCTTTGAATAAAATCAAGGACTCATCAATAACAAGCTTCCTTAAGGGATAAAAATACATGCAGCACTTTTGTTTCAGGTACATAAACACATTTCTGATCTTATATAACCTGTCGCTTCTGTCAGGCCTGGTTTTGTCTGAAAAGTGTAACATACGTAACAGTATCAGGAAACGATTGACACCTATAATGTCACTAAAACCTGGAGTTGAAATCAGGCGTTCTGTTGCCCAGTATGTGGTAACAGTGTGCTTATACACATGTGGCATAAGCATTATTGTGGCAAAAAACAGGTACATCTCTGCCACAGTTGTCTCCTTCCACTTGTGTAGCCATGATTTTGGTGAGAGAATTATATTTGCCATGGTGTAATCACAGTATGTGTTTGTTTCCCTGACAATGATGTCCATCAGGGGTTCATCGAAGAATAACTCAAAGCAGTCCAGTTTACTGGCATTGTTCCCAAGTGGACAAGATGGCTTTATTCCACTTTGTGTTTCATCAAAGTCATGGGGACTGGGAACAAACTCGTCACCGTCCTGCCAATCCCAGATGCGGTCTGCTGGTGGGGTCTGGATATTGTACCATGGTTGTGGTTGTGCAGGTTGTGGTGGTGCAGGTTGTGGGAGTGTGGGGTAGGGTGAGGCTGGTTGTTGTGCAGAGTCAGCAGCGTGGGTAGTAGCATGGCCCGCTGATGGTGCCATATGGGCCGTGCCACCCTCACTATCACCACCACTGCCTGCTCCATCACTCACATCATTCATACCCATCGTTACAATATCGTCATCTTCACTATCAGGTCGTGGTGTAGGGCCACGGGATGTGCTCCCAGAGTTTCTCCTTCCCCTTGGAACAACATATGAAACACTACCAGACCGCATGCTATGTCGTACATACTGCCGCTTCACTGGGGAATATTCACTCTCACTGTCACTAGAACTGCTTTCAATGACCTTGAAATCACTATCACTATCACTATCACTGCTAACATCTTGGTGTTGTACACGACCAAATAGTTTCCTCTTTCGTCCTCGTACAGGCGAACATGAACGTGAACAAGCCGGCCCAGCACCAGAGGTGGAAGGTTGTGGGTCATCTGGGTTTTCATCACTAATTACGTTATCCTGGGCACTTTTTCCGGTAACACTCACTTCAAAACCCTGGAATTCACTGTCACTGACATTTTCATCGCTGTTAGAGCTATCACTTGGGAACAAAAGACCTCCAATCCGCCGAGGAGTGAGGAACTTTTTACCGAGAGGCATGGTGAAAATGGACTAACAACATGGCGTTCCCACAATGCACCGCTGGGTCCCAGATTTTTTTCACAGGGTGCACACTGACCACTGAGACCCATTCTCTCTCATGTAGGTCTACCAGGCCTTTTCCGCTTGATTTGAAGCCGCTAGAATTTGTGCGTATAAATACGTCAGAAACATTGGCTCGTAAGACGTATTTATACGTCAGAAACAGTCAAAGGGTTAATTATGACTAAGTTAAATTTCAGCGAAAGTAGATGCTGAATAAACATGTGTAACATTTTCTGTTTCTTTGTCAATTTACCTTACTGTGGTGACATTTCAGAAACTATTCAGAGGTTATAATTTAATTTATATACATGGTGTTATTTCATTTTGTCAGATTTCTTTTTTCTTATCACCATTCATTAATATCTTCTTTAACTCGTTTTTGGATATTTCAGTGGCCTCCTCCTGTAACACATCTTTAGGTAGCTCACTGCCCTCCATATCAAGTAGCTGTTTGGGATTTAAATCATCTACATCTAAAGTATTCTCCTATGCAAATACACTCTGGAACTTCACAGTTCAGTATCTTAAACATTTTTTTCATCTAGTTCCTTGGTTTTTGCTATTGTCCTCAATTCTTTGCATTTTGTCTTTTACATTCAGTTTGCCTTCTACACACTTTAAGGACTTGGCTCTGTCTTCCTCTTCTCTTCTCAACTTTCTTTTATTTTCAAAGACTGCTTCTTTCTCCCTACTTACCTTTGTGTACTCATTCTGGCTAGTTTGAATCTCTTGACAAGTTCCTGGGTTGGCTCCCTTCTTGAGGATTGCCTTGATCCTGGTAAAGGGTTCTTGATCCATGGAATTAGGTCAACCCTTTCTTCCTCAGATATTACCTGATTACATCCCCTTTCCTAGGTTCTGTTTGACCTTATGGTTTTAGTACTTTCCCATGAATAAAATAATTAGGGGTGTACCAGAGTATCAATATTAATAATAATTAGGGATGTGCCATTGTATTAGTATCAGTGGTATCAGCTAATTTTGATGGTATTTGTGTCAGTATTTATGAGTATGGTCTAATTTTAATGGAATTGGTATCAGTAGTGTGTATTCTCTAATTTTCATGGTGTCGGTGTCAGTATAGGTACAGGCAAAAAACTTGGTATCGCCCCATCCCTAATAATAATTCTCAGTT
Source organism: Cherax quadricarinatus (assembly GCF_038502225.1). NCBI lineage: Eukaryota > Metazoa > Arthropoda > Malacostraca > Decapoda > Parastacidae > Cherax > Cherax quadricarinatus. Next base: position 43,968,755 of record NC_091302.1, on the reverse strand, counting down.
TGCCTATTTTCTATAGTCCTTTCTTTTCCCTGGCTCTCTGACACTTAGTGTTAAACTAATCATTATTAATCCAGTACAATTCTAATTATAAACTTTTGTGATTATGAGCTTTTGCACCAGGTGGACACATCTGCCTGCTTAGTGCAAGGAACAAGTTCTCAATAAGCAAAATTGGTCTCTGTTGTATCCTTAGTTGCTGAGTGAAATTACACTAAGCAACTGTTGCAGATTATACAAGATACTTTTACTCTGTTGCTCTGTACTGTCATCCCTACAAAATTGCTAGTGGTATTGCAAAACTAAAAATCATGAATATTGCAAATTCAGTTTGCACATCAGATCCTGATTTCTGTTCATTTTGTGTTTCGGAAACAATGTATTATTCTAATCTGGATAATATTGACATTTATAACAGATAATGACCAGAATAAAAAGAGATTTAGGCATGAGAAAGCCATTGAGCCAGAAAAATGGATAGTTTATGCTATTCATGGGTTGCCCATAGATAAGAACGGTGTCCAGAAAAAAAAGTCACAGGAAAAAAGTCACAGAATATAAATCACAATTTTGGCTTGAGAAAAAAGTTAGAGTGTGAGCAGGGTAATATTTAGTGAAGGGATTCAGGAAAACCGGTTATTTTATATAGCTGGACTTGAGTCCTGGAAATGGGAAGTACAATACCTGCACTTTAAAGGGGGGGGGGGTTATGGGATATTGGCAGTTTGGAGGTACTATATGTTGTGTATCTTTATATGTATTTACTTCTAAACTGTTGTATTCTGAGCACCTCTGCAAAAACAGTGATTATGTGTGAGTAAGGTGAAAGTGTTGAATGATGATGAAAGTATTTTCTTTTTGGGGATTTTCTTTCTTTTTGGGTCACCCTGCCTCGGTGGGAGACGGCCGACTTGTTAAAAAAAAAAAACTGAGTAATAAAACAAAATAAATGGTATGTAGAGACTGAAAATATCTTACATAATATTGTGGCATTACATGTATATTAGGTGTTAGGTTGTACATTATTAGGTTTGTATTGTTACCTTTTCTCTTGTAACTTTTTTTTATGTGACTTTTTTCCTGTAACTTTTTCTTCTGTGACTTTTTTTCCCCTGTGACTTTTTTTCCTAGCCTGGATCTGATAAGTACATAGGATAATTGAAGCTCATTAATAAGGAAGCCCTCAGCTGTACTGTACTTCTCTCAAAAATAGCACTGAATGTGCTGAAGAGGCATAATTTACAGAACTTCAGTTACTGTTTTCCTTAAAAACCAAGACCTAAATGTTAGAATCCTGAGTAGTCCTTTGGTTACATGGTTTCCTATCTCAGGAAATAAAAGAAGGGATCTAGCACAAGCTTTATTAGTTTATTTAGTCCTGTCAATTCTCATCTTGCATAGCCAGTGAAATACACTTTTCAGAAGTGAAGTTGACAAGGAGATTGATTGCAGTGAGGATTTAGTTTGCTTCACTCTTAACTCATATTTTGAAGAGTGAACTTTAGGTGATATTTTGATCCATTCTGGACCATTATCTAGCCAGCCATGACTTGATAATGGTCCAAGATAGACTGAAATGTTGTCTGAAGTTTCTTCTCCCAGTTGTGAGTCAAAAAGGAATTCTTCCACCCATGGTGTTGTGACTTTTATTCTTCTTCACTCCATCTTTCCACCTTACTTAATCACATTTAATCATTTTATATAACACAACAATATACATTATCATTACTTTAAGTCCGGTATTGCAATTGAAGTGATTCATTATGCAAAATTGTTTTTCTAAGAAATGAGACAATTAGAATAAGGACTAGCAACATCTCAGTAAGGAGGGATAAGTGAAACATTTTTTTTTTTTTAACACAACTGCCGTCTCCCGCCAGGACAGGGTGACCCAAAAAAGAAAGAAACACTTTCACCATCACTCACACAGTGTGACTGTCTTTGCAGAGGCACCCTGGTATGACAGTTTAGATGTCACTCCAAACAGCCAATATCCCAAACCCCTCTAATGTGCAGACATTGTACTTCCCACCTCCAGGACTCAAGTCCAGCTAACCAGTTTCCCTGAATCCCTTCACACTCCAACAGCTCATCAGTTCCCAAAAACCATTCATCTCCATTCACTCCTATCTAACACACTCACACATGCTTGCTGTATGTCCAGGCCCCTTGCACACAAAACCACTTTTACCCCTCCCTCCATCCTTTCGTAGGATGATCCCCTACCCCTCCTCCCCTCCACTTTAGATTTATACACCCTCCAAGTCAACCTATTTTGCTCCATCCTCTCTAAATGACCAAACTACCTCAATAACCCCTCTTCAGCCCTCTGAACAATACTTTTAGTAACTCCATACCTCCTCCTAATTTCCACACTACGAATTCTCTGCATAATATTTACACCGCACATTGCCCTTAACCCTTTGAGGGTTTTCGTCGTACTAGTACGTCTTACGCGTAGGGGTTTTTGACGTACTAGTACGCATAAATTCTAGCGGCCTCAAATCTAGTGGGAGAAAGCTAGTAGGCCTTCATATGAAAGAATGGGTCTATGTGGTCAGTGTGCACAGTCTAAAAAAAATCCTGCAGCACACAGTGCATAATGAGAAAAAAAAAACTTTGACCATTTTTTTGGAATAAATCAGCGACTTTGCAGTGTATTTTCGCATGGTATTTATTGTTGTATTCTAGTTTTCTTGGTCTCATTTTAGAGAATGGAAGACATGTTACAGAAATTGAGATGATTTTGGCTGGTTTTACAATGAAAGGTGCCTTGAAATTGAGCTCAAAGTAGCAGAAATGTTCGATTTTTACCAAACTTCAAAATTAAACAAATCGTGCCAAGCGTGCAATACACGTCAACTGGTGAGTCTAATATTCTTTCACAAGTGCACCAATAATATTTATACCATTTTTTACACTAATGCAGTAGTCTGCATAACAGTAAATCTTATATTTTTTGTGAGAATAAAAATTCAAAGTGGAAAGCAAAAGAATATAAGAGGGGCCTTGAGACGTGACTAATGACTAGAGGAAATGTCATTTTAGTGCCAGGAATGTCTTTCTTGTTTATTCTGGACCCTATTCGGAAATTGGCATCTTTTGATATTTGTGTGAAATTGGCAAAATTGCTAAATTCTGACCACTGTACTGGATAGTTGAATTTCATAAATGGATGGTTTCTTGCACCCATTCGATAGAAAAAATGGAGTTCTAGCGAAATATTCATGTTTTTTGTCGACTAGTACAGCGAAATTGGCCGAAAATGGGGCTCAAAGTGGGCAAAATCGCCGATGCGTAAACATCGCCGAGACCGCTAACTTTGCGAGAGCATAATTTCGTAAGTTTTCTATCAAATTTCAAACTTTTGATGTCTTTATGATCGGGAAAAGATTCTCAATCTTTTCATAAGAGAAAATAATTTTTTTTTTTTTTAAATTTGGCCGACCCTGAGAATGAGTTTCGGAGAGGGCCTGTCGACCCTCAAAGGGTTAAACACGACATCCAGCCTCCAGCCTTTTTCTCACTGTAGCATTCGCAACCCATGCTTCACACCCATATAAGAGTGTTGATACCACTTTAAGCTCATACATTCCCTTCTTTGCCTCCATGTATAATGTTTTTTGTTAAGCTTTTAAATAAATAATGAGGGAGGGAGATGTGCTAGTATATATGGAGGTATTTTGTTTAGAAGCACGAAACAGACAGATTTAGAAATTATATGTTTGTTATGGTTAATAATATTGAAAGATATTTAGTTATTTTTAAGGTAGTAGGTTGGTAGACAGCAACCACCCGGGGGGTACTAGGGTACTACCGTCCTACCAAGTGAGTGTAAAACGAAAGCCTTTAATTGTTTTACATGATGGTAGGATTGCTGGTGTCCTTTTTTCTGTCTCATAAACATGCAAGGTTTCAGGTACGTCTTGCTACTTCTACTTACACTTAGGTCACACTACACATACATGTACAAGCATATATATATACACACACCCCTCTGGGTTTTCTTCTATTTTCTTACTAGTTCTTGTTCTTGTTTATTTCCTCTTATCTTCATGGGGAAGTGGGACAGAATTCTTCCTCCGTAAGCTATGCGTGTTGTAAGAGGTGACTAAAATGCCAGGAGCAAGGGGCTAGTAACCCCTTCTCCTGTATAAATTACTAAATTTAAAAAGAGAAACTTGTTTTTCTTTTTGGGCCACCCTGCCTTGGTGGGATACGGCCGGTTTGTTGAAAAAAAAAAATAGTTATTTTTAAGGTAGTAGGTTGGTAGACAGCAACCACCCGGGGGCAACTACCGTCCTACCAAGTGAGTGTAAAACGAAAGCCTTTAATTGTTTTACATGATGGTAGGATTGCTGGTGTCCTTTTTTCTGTCTCATAAACATGCAAGAATTCAGGTATGTCTTGCTACTTCTACTTACACTTAAGTCACACTACACATACATTTTTTTTTTTTTTAACAAGTCGGCCATCTCCCACCAAGGCAAGGTGACCGAAAAAGAAAGAAAATTCCCTAAAAGAAAATACTTTCATCATCATTCAACACTTTCGCTTCACTCACACATAATCACTGTTTTTGCAGAGGTGCTCAGGATACAACAGTTTAGAAGCATATACGTATAAAGGTACACAACATATCCCTCCAAACTGCCAATATCCCAAACCCCTCCTTTAAAGTGCAGGCATTGTACTTCCCATTTCCAGGACTCAAGTCTGGCTATATAAAAATAACCGGTTTCCCTGAATCCCTTCACTAAATATTACCCTGCTCACACTCCAACAGCTCGTCAGGTCCCAAATATTATTCGTCTCCATTCGCTCCTATCTAACACGCTCACACACGCATATATATACACACCCCTCTGGGTTTTCTTCTATTTTCTTTCTATTTCTTGCTCTTGCTTATTTCCTCTTATCTCCCTGGGGAAGTGGAACAGAATTCTTCCTCCGTAAGCCATGCGTGTTGTAAGAGGTGACTAAAATGCCGGGAGCAGGGGGCTAGTGACCCCTTCTCCTGTATAAATTACTAAATTTAAAATGAGAAACTTTTGTTAATTCTTTTTGGGCCACCCTGCCTTGGTGGGATACGGCTGATTTGTTGAAAAAAAAAATTTGATATTTATTAAATTTTATGCAAGAGTTGTCAAGCTGCTTAGCTGAGAAACTAGAAAGGACAAATAATGTATGCCAAAAATGTAAACAAAAAATCAAAGGTTAGCCATCAGCAACTTCTCCACAAGCTATAAGAAAAACTTTTGTTGCGCTGTTATTATTGATGCAATGTTTAACCCCTTAATTGTCCAAATGTAAATCTGCATTCATGCGCCCAGCGCTCCGAATGTTTTGAAAAAAAAATCTTTTTTTTTTTTTTAAATGAAGAGGATTTTTTTTTACATAAAGTAATGAAAAAAAAATTCTGGAGTCAGTCCTTTTGGAGATATAAGGTCGCAAAGTTGGAGCTTGTCGCTCACTTGATGGCAACATGAGGCGCTGCCGTTTGCAGAAGTGTTGCCGATATACCTTTTCTTCTCATTTTTTTAATTTGTATAATTGTTATGTTTGTAGGTAGTAGGTTGGTAGACAGCAACCGCCCAGGGAGGTACTACCATCCTGCCAAATGAGTGTAAAACGAAAGCCTGTAATTGTTTTACATGATGGTAGGATTGCTGGTGTCCTTTTTTCTGTCTCATAAACATGCAAGATTTCAGGTACGTCTTGCTACTTCTGCTTACACTTAGGTCACACTACACATGTACAAGCATATACAGTGGACCCCCGGTTAACGATATTTTTTCATTCCAGAAGTATGTTCAGGTGCCAGTACTGACCGAATTTTTTCCCATAAGGAATATTGTGAAGTACGTTAGTCCATTTCAGACCCCCAAACATACACGTACAAACACACTTACATAAATACACTTACATAATTGGTCACATTTGGAGGTGATCGTTAAGCGGGGGTCCACTGTATATACACACACCCCTCTGGGTTTTCTGCTATTTTCTTTCTAGTTCTTGTTCTTGTTCTTGTTCTTGTTTATTTCCTCTTATCTCCATGGGGAAGTGGAACAGAATTCTTCCTCCGTGTTGTTAGAGGCGACTAAAATGCCGGGAGCAAGGGGCTAGTAACCCCCTTCTCCTGTATAAATTACTAAATTTAAAAAGAGAAACTTTTGTTTTTCTTTTTGGGCCACCCTGCCTCGGTGGGATACTGCCGGTTTGTTGAAAGAAGAAGAAGAATTGTTATGTTCTGATAATTACAATTTGAAGTAGTTCTTATGAAGGAGGGGTGTTAATGTTGCAGTTTAAAAACTGTAGTGTAAAGCACCCTTCTGGCAAGACAGTGATGGAGTGAATGATGGTGAAAGTTTTTCTTTTTCGAGCCACCCTGCCTTGGTGAGAATCGGCCAGTGTGTTAATAATAAAAATAATAATAATCTTGTGATTTAATAGTTAATCTTTGTTCTGATACTAATATTAGGTACTGAATAGTACTCAAATAGTCACAAACACAGTGACAGGTGAACATTTTTATCTACCTTAGTCACATACTATTGTCTAGAATTATATACAGTCTAACCCTGAGTTTCGGCTGTAATCAGTTCCAGAAGCTTGGTCTAAACTCAAAGCGATCGAAAGTCAAAGCAATATTTCCCATAAGAAATAATGTAAATCCAATTAATCTATTCCAGACCCACAAAAATATTCGTAAAAAATGCATTTTTTGAAGAATAACTATAGTTTTACATACACAAAAGAATTATAAATACATATACTGTAGTACTTAAATGAGTAATGAAATAGATAAATAAACATTTAACCCTTTGACTGTCACAAACCTATTTCTGAAACTGTCATGCTATGTCGCAAAATTTTTGGAAAAAAAAAATTATTTTTTCCTATGAAATGATACAGAATCTTTTCCTGATGCTAATGACACCAAAAGTACGAAATTTGATAAAAAACTTACGGAATTATGCTCCTGCGAAGTTAGCGATCTCGGCGATATATACGCATCAGCGATTTCGCGAACTTTGAGCCCTCTTTTCGGCCAATTCCATTGTTCCAGTCAACCAAACTCATAGCTATTTCTTTAGAACTCCATTTTTTTCTATCAATTGAGTACAAGAAACCACCCATTTACCGATTTCAACTACCCAATAAAGTGGTCAGAAATTGGCAATTTGGCCAATTTCATGCAAATTAAAAAAGATGCCAATGTCAAAATAGGGTCCAGAATAAACAATGCAGACATTCTTGGCACTAAAATAACATATCCTCTGTTCATTAGTCACGTCTCCAGGCCCCTCTTATATTACTCTTGCTTTCTATTTTGATTTTTTATTCACACAAAAAATAGAAGATTTACTGTTATGCAGACCACTGCATTATTGTAAAAATTATATAAATAATATCAGTGCACTAGTGAAAGAATATTAGACTCCCCAGTTGATGTGTATTGGACATGTGGTGTGATTTGCTTACTCTTGAACATTGGTAAAAATCGAACATTTCTGCTACTTTGAGCTCAATTTCAAGGTCGTTTTCATCATGAAACTTATCAAAATCACCTTTATTTCTGTAATATGTTTTCCATTCTATCAAATGAGACCAAGAAAATGAGAATAAAACCATAAATACTATACGAAAATACACCTCAAATTCGGCGTTTTAATCCAAAAACACGGTCGGAGTTTTTTTTCATTATGCACTGCGTGCTGCAGGATTTTTTTTATACAGTGCACACTGACCACACAGACCCATTCTCTCACATGTGGGCCTACCAGCTTTCTCCTGCTTGATTTGTGATTTGAAGCTGCTAGAATTATTGAGTATACTATATACATCTGAAACACTGGCTCATAAGATGTGCATATACGGCCAAAACAGTCAAAGGGTTAAATAAACATTTAAAATCATATTTATGTACCTTTATTGAAGACTCTTGTTGGTGTCTAGAAGATAAGGAGGAGGAGGGAGGACATATTATTGTTTGGAAGGGGAATCCCCCTCAACCACTGCCTCCACCACTGTGGATATTGACGTTGTGTTAGCAGCGGGTGGATGTGGAAGCCCAGGAGGGATGTTCCTGTCCATCACATGTTCATTCAGTGGCTGAGGCACAACCTTCACACACTATACTCACACACACTCACCCACCCACCCATCCCTCTCACATTCACCCCTACATCTACCCACCCTCTCACAGTGGTTGAGGCAGTGCCACTGCCTCCACCACTGCCTCAGCCACTGTCTAAACCACTGCCTCAACCACTGTCTCAACCACTGTCATAACCAATGCCTCCACCACTGCCTCCTCCACTGCCTCCTCCACTGCCTCAACCACTGCCTCAACCACTGCCTCACCCACTGCCTCACCCACTGCCTACACCATTGCCTCAACCACTGCCTCCACCACTGCCTCCACCACTCCCTCCACCACTGCCTCCACCACTGCTTCCACCACTGCCTCAACCACTGCCTCAACTGCTGCCTCCACCACTGCATCCACCACTGCCTCAACCACTGCCTCAACCACTGCCTCTACCACTGCCTCAACCACAGAGGGTAATGTTCACTGGAGGATAAACAAAACCACACTGACTCACGATACCTGCGTGGGCAGGCAGACAGGTCTGGTATGCGAGCTGAAACACGGGGCACAGTGCTAAGCTTGGGACAAAATTTAGTCAAAAAAGTGCTTGAAACTCGAAGCGGCTGAAGCTAGAGGCGACCGAAACTCTGGGTTCCACTGTACATAGTATTTATAGGCCCCTGCAATGTTTTGGATATGCGGGAGTATATAATAATAATAATAATAATAAGTTCCCTTGAAGCATGATGTAAGACATGTCACTCCACTGCTGACAGTGCAGCTAACGGTGACATTTGATGAGCATACACTGCTTTTGCTTTATTTGTTTTCACTGTTACAAATAAACATGTTTGTCTCTCTGTCTAGCTCTCTGCCTGTCTAGCTTTCTATCTCTGTAGCTCTCTGTCTATCTGTGTACCTGTCTGTCTGTCATTCTGTCTGCTTGTCTCTCTTGTCTCAGAGAGTGCTCATGAACCAACTGGTATTACACACGATCACGTCTGCTTCCTGAACAAGTGAAAATGCGTATTACTTGACAGTTGCTAGTAATGTTTATTATGCATTATATGTATTTGCAAGCACAGTATAGCACTTTGGATTTTTTGGGTTATCCTAGGTAATTTACACCATGTATAATTGTATTTACGTATGTGTTTCTGTGAGATAGAGACAGAGATACAGAGAAAGAGATAGACAGAGATAGATACGGACAGACAGATGGAGATAGAGACAGCCAATCAGCCAGCCAGTTGGCCAGCCAGCCACCAGCCAGCCAGCCACCAGCCAGCCAGCCTGCCAAACACGTATTACATGTTCCAGAATTGTTTCTTTTTACTTAGGGCATAGGTTATAGGACATTCTGGCAGGATGACACTACTAGTGGTACCAAAATTGAAAGGGTGTTGCACAAATGTTGCACATCGGTTATTATCAAGGTTTTTGATATTTCCACTACTGTACCGCTTGTGGCCACATCCACCTCAAAGCCACTAAACTCGGGGTCAACATCGCTTTCCTTTTAAAGGGGGAGTGTTAATACGACATGACATCAGTGAATCCTTGGTGTTTGCCACACTGTTTTCTCTAGCTGGCACTCAGTTGAACTGGTGCTCCCACATGGTACTAAGTGGTCCCTGATTTTTTTAATACTGTGCACACCTAGGGTTAAGACTCATTCTATGCTGACCAGGCATCTCAGGCCAATTGTGTAAAATTTGAAGGCATGAAAATTAAAACATAGATCTACGTTTGGAGCACTAGCAGTAAGAATGTAGATCTATGTTTGGACAGTTAAGGTGTTAACTATGCAGTGTACTCTGTGTGGAGGGTCTGGATTCAATTACAGTTTACTTGCTCTTCATGTAGGGTCTTCATTCACTCAAGCACTAGAAGAGAGTAAAGAGGAACTTAACAAGGCATTTGATATGACTCATGCATTTGAGAGACAGCAAGCTGCACTCTACACACTAACATGGTTGTGTAAAGCTCTAGTGGTGCGTGGTGCTCAAAATCAGCATGAGTGGACAGCTAAGGTATAGTCCTTTTATGCATATTGTTGCTAAAATGTACATTGTAAACATTACTTACAGCAGTTTATATATATACTGTACAATTTTTTTAAATAGTAATTTTTTTTATTTTTTATTATCACACCGGCCGATTCCCACCAAGGCAGGGTGGCCCGAAAAAGAAAAACTTTCACCATCATTCACTCCATCACTGTCTTGCCAGAAGGGTGCTTTACACTACAGTTTTTAAACTGCAACATTAACACCCCTCCTTCAGAGTGCAGGCACTGTACTTCCCATCTCCAGGACTCAAGTCCGGCCTGCCGGTTTCCCTGAATCCCTTCATAAATGTTACTTTGCTCACACTCCAACAGCACGTCAAGTATTAAAAACCATTTGTCTCCATTCACTCCTATCAAACACGCTCACGCATGCCTGCTGGAAGTCCAAGCCCCTCGCACACAAAACCTCCTTTACCCCCTCCCTCCAACCCTTCCTAGGCCGACCCCTACCCCGCCTTCCTTCCACTACAGACTGATACACTCTTGAAGTCATTCTGTTTCGCTCCATTCTCTCTACATGTCCGAACCACCTCAACAACCCTTCCTCAGCCCTCTGGACAACAGTTTTGGTAATCCCGCACCTCCTCCTAACTTCCAAACTACGAATTCTCTGCATTATATTCACACCACAGTAATATGATTATCATTTTATCAATGAAAGTAATTGGTCTCTGCTTTAACTATGAGACAGAAATCAGCATGCAGACTACTGTAGTAAATATTTCTACTGTATATATTAGCCAGACTTGATTACTGGAGGTGGAAAGACAGTGCTTTTATCCTGAAGGATGAGTGAAGATGTTAAGATTTAAAGGGTCATCAGAATTGTAACGTTCATGAACTTCTGACAAGACAGCTATTAAATGGGTGATGGTGAATGTATTTTCTTGTCTTGATCATGGCTAATGTTAAAAAATATTACTGCTTGAGTTGTTACTCCATAAAGAAGACTATATTCAACACATATCTGTGTCAAAGTGGAAGTTAAATGATCCTTGTAAATTCAGACAACACAAGGCTTTTCCAATTTATTTTTTCAAAGACATTCTTTAGAGTAATAGTCAGTTAGTAATAGTTATTAGTTTGTTAGTAATAGCTATTAGTGAAGTCATTAGAATATTTAAAACTGTATCTCTTACTAATAAATCTTGAATTTTCCACAGATGCAAAAGTTACTTGGTGATGCAAACCTTGGCTTAGAGGCTGCCCACAGCTTTGATGTTATCTTAAAGGATCATGAATATGCTCTAAGACCAGAGACCTTTGCTAATATAAGGTATTTCATATTTTGTATGTATGCTAATGTAAGGTACAGTGGACCCCCGCTTAACGATCACCTCCCAATGCGACCAATTATGTAAGTGTATTTATGTAAGTGCGTTTGTACATGTATGTTTGGGGGTCTGAAATGGACTAATCTACTTCACAATATTCCTTATGGGAACAAATTCAGTCAGTACTGGCACCTGAACATACTTCTGTGTCATGTCCCTATGGTTAACCTTTCTTTAATATTACATTGCGGTTATTTCCTTTAATAGCTAAATTGGAAATGAACGTCCTTGTATTATTAAGGCTAATTCTTATTAACAATTATTATAATTTATGTAACATGGCCATAAGTTTAATTGGAGGTATAGTAACATGCCTGCCACCCGGTGTGCCGGTGTATGGTTAACCGTGATGTTTGATGGTTATACCCCCCTTCCCCCCCCCCCCTTTATGTTCAACTACTCTACTGAGTGTTGGTGAGTCACGTCACGTGACCCACTTTACCTGTATGCTCAAGGTTGAGGGACGAGCAGTGAAGAAGTAGCAGCCAACGAGAACACTCCTGCTCCTCTCTGGTAACTGGCCAAGGTTTATTATACGGCCTGGACATATTCTGTTTTATTCTGACTGCTTCCAATTGGGAAACAAGACTTCATACATTAAAGTAATCTATATATATATATATATATATATATATATATATATATATATATCTATATATATATATATATATATATATATATATATATATATATATATATATATATATATATATATATATATATATATATATATATATATATATATATATAGATTACTTTAATGTATGAAGTATATATATATATATATATATATATATATATATATATATATATATATATATATATATATATATATATATATATATATATATATATATATATATATATATATATTTATATATATATATATATATATATATATATATATATATTTATATATATTTATATATATTTATATATATATATATATATATATATATATATATATATATATATATATATATATATATATATATATATATATATATATATATATATATATATATATATATAGTAGTAGGTTGGTAGACAGCAACCACCCAGGGAGGTACTACCGTCCTGCCAAGTGAGTGTAAAACGTAAGCCTGTAATTGTTTTACATGATGGTAGGATTGCTGGTGTCTTTTGTCTGTCTCATAAATATGAAAGATTACAGGTACGTCTTGCTACTTCTACTTACACTTAGGTCACACTACACATACATGTACACGTTTATTTATACACACTCATCTGAGTTTTCTTTGATTTTATCTTAATAGTTCTTGGTCTTATTACTTTTCCTTTTATATCCATGGGGAAGTGGAATAAGAATCTTTCCTCCGTAAGCCATGCGTGTTGTAAAAGTCAACTAAAATGCCGGGAACAATGGGCTAGTAACCCCTTTTCCTGTAAAGATTACTAAAAAGAATAAGAAGAAGAAAATTGTCAAAGTGGGAAGTCTGAATGTGCGTGGATGTTGTGCAAATGATAAGAAAGAGATGATTGTGGATGTTATGAATGAGAAGAAACTGGATGTCCTGGCTTTAAGTGAAACAAAGCTGAAGGGGTGGGAGAGTTTCAATGGAGAGGAATAAATGGGATTAGGTCAGGGGTTTCAAATAGAGTTAGAGCTAAAGAAGGAGTAGCAATAATGTTGAAGGATAAGCTATGGCAGGAAAAGAGGGACTACAAATGTATAAATTCAAGGATTATGTGGAGTAAAATAAAGATTGGATGTGAAAAGTGGGTTATAGTAAGCGTGTATGCACCTGGAGAAGATAGAAGTGTAGAGGAGAGAGAGAGATTCTGGGAAATGTTGAGTGAATGCGTGGGGAGTTTTGAATCAAGTGTGAGAGTAATGGTGGTTGGGGATTTCAATGCTAAAGTGGGTAAAAATGTTATGGAGGGAGTAGTAGGTAATTTTAGGGTGCCAGGGGTAAATGTAAATGGGGAGCCTTTAATTGAGCTATGTGTAGAAAGAAATTTGGTAATAAGTAATACATATTTTATGAAAAAGAGGATAAATAAATATACAAGGTATGATGTAGCACGTAATGAAAGTAGTTTGTTAGATTATGTATTGGTGGATAAAAGGTTGATGGGTAGGCTCCAGGATGTACATGTTTATAGAGGGGCAACTGATATATCGGATCATTATTTAGTTGTAGCTACAGTTAGAGTAAGAGGTAGATGGGAAAAGAGGAAGGTGGCAACAACAAGTAAGAAGGAGGTGAAAGTGTATAAACTAAGGGAGGAGGAAGTTCGGGAGAGATATAAGCGACTATTGGCAGAAAGGTGGGCTAGTGCAAAGATGAGTAGTGGGGGGGTTGAAGAGGGTTGGAATAGTTTTAAAAATGCAGTATTAGAATGTGGGGCAGAAGTTTGTGGTTATAGGAGGGTGGGGGCAGGAGGAAAGAGGAGTGATTGGTGGAATGATGAAGTAAAGGGTGTGATAAAAGAGAAAAAGGTAGCTTACGAGAGGTTTTTACAAAGCAGAAGTGTTATAAGAAGAGCAGAGTATATGGAGAGTAAAAGAAAGGTGAAGAGAGTGGTGAGAGAGTGCAAAAGGAGAGCAGATGAAAGAGTGGGAGAGGCACTGTCAAGAAATTTTAATGAAAATAAGAAAAAATTTTGGAGTGAGTTAAACAAGTTAAGAAAGCCTAGGGAAAGTATGGATTTGTCAGTTAAAAACAGAGTAGGGGAGTTAGTAGATGGGGAGAGGGAGGTATTAGGTAGATGGCGAGAATATTTTGAGGAACTTTTAAATGTTAAGGAAGAAAGGGAGGCGGTAATTTCATGCACTGGCCAGGGAGGTATACCATCTTTTAGGAGTGAAGAAGAGCAGACTGTAAGTGTGGTGGAGGTACGTGAGGCATTATGTAGAATGAAAGGGGGTAAAGCAGCTGGAACTGATGGGATCATGACAGAAATGTTAAAAGCAGGGGGGGATATAGTGTTGGAGTGGTTGGTACTTTTGTTTAATAAATGTATGAAAGAGGGGAAGGTACCTAGGGATTGGCGGAGAGCATGTATAGTCCCTTTATATAAAGGGAAAGGGGACAAAAGAGATTGTAAAAATTATAGAGGAATAAGTTTACTGAGTATACCAGGAAAAGTATACGGTAGGGTTATAATTGAAAGAATTAGAGGTAAGACAGAATGTAGAATTGCGGACGAACAAGGAGGTTTCAGAGTGGGTAGGGGATGTGTAGATCAAGTGTTTACATTGAAGCATATATGTGAACAGTATTTAGATAAAGGTAGGGAAGTTTTTATTGCATTTATGGATTTAGAAAAGGCATATGATAGAGTGGATAGAGGAGCAATGTGGCAGATGTTGCAAGTATATGGAATAGGTGGTAAGTTACTAAATGCTGTAAAGAGCTTTTATGAGGATAGTGAGGCTCAGGTTAGGGTGTGTAGAAAAGAGGGAGAGTACTTCCCGGTAAAAGTAGGTCTTAGACAGGGATGTGTAATGTCACCATGGTTGTTTAATATATTTATAGATGGGGTTGTAAAAGAAGTAAATGCTAGGGTGTTCGGGAGAGGGGTGGGATTAAATTATGGGGAATCAAATTCAAAATGGGAATTGACACAGTTACTTTTTCCTGATGATACTGTGCTTATGGGAGATTCTAAAGAAAAATTGCAAAGGTTAGTGGATGAGTTTGAGAATGTGTGTAAAGGTAGAAAGTTGAAAGTGAACATAGAAAAGAGTAAGGTGATGAGGGTATCAAATGATTTAGATAAAGAAAAATTGGATATCAAATTGGGGAGGAGGAGTATGGAAGAAGTGAATGTTTTCAGATACTTGGGAGTTGACGTGTCGGCGGATGGATTTATGAAGGATGAGGTTAATCATAGAATTGATGAGGGAAAAAAGGTGAGTGGTGCGTTGAGGTATATGTGGAGTCAAAAAACGTTATCTATGGAGGCAAAGAAGGGAATGTATGAAAGTATAGTAGTACCAACACTCTTATATGGATGTGAAGCTTGGGTGGTAAATGCAGCAGCGAGGAGACGGTTGGAGGCAGTGGAGATGTCCTGTCTAAGGGCAATGTGTGGTGTAAATATTATGCAGAAAATTCGGAGTGTGGAAATTAGGAGAAGGTGTGGAGTTAATAAAAGCATTAGTCAGAGGGCAGAAGAGGGGTTGTTGAGGTGGTTTGGTCATTTAGAGAGAATGGATCAAAGTAGAATGACATGGAAAGCATATAAATCTATAGGGGAAGGAAAGAGGGGTAGGGGTCGTCCTCGAAAGGGTTGGAAAGAGGGGGTAAAGGAGGTTTTGTGGGTGAGGGGCTTGGACTTCCAGCAAGCGTGCATGAGCGTGTTAGATAGGAGTGAATGGAGACGAATGATACTTGGGACCTGACGATCTGTTGGAGTGTGAGCAGGGTAATATTTAGTGAAGGGATTCAGGGAAACCGGTTATTTTCATATAGTCGGACTTGAGTCCTGGAAATGGGAAGTACAATGCCTGCACTTTAAAGGAGGGGTTTGGGATATTGGCAGTTTGGAGGGATATGTTGTGTATCTCTATACATATATGCTTCTAAACTGTTGTATTCTGAGCACCTCTGCAAAAGCAGTGATAATGTGTGAGTGTGGTGAAAGTGTTGAATGATGATGGAAGTGTTTTCTTTTTGGGGATTTTCTTTCTTTTTTTTTGGGTCACCCTGCCTCGGTGGGAGACGGCCGACTTGTTGAAAAAAAAAAAAAAAAAAAAAATATACGTATTATAGGTAGTAGGTTGGTAGACAGCAACCGCCCAGGGAGGTACTACCGTCCTGCCAAGTGAGTGTAAAACGAAAGCCTGTAATTGTTTTACATGATGGTAGGATTGCTGGTGTCCTTTTTTCTGTCTCATGAACATGCAAGATTTCAGGTACGTCTTGCTACTTCTACTTACACTTAGGTCACACTACACATACATGTACAAGCATATGTATACACACCCCTCTGGGTTTTCTTCTATTTTCTTACTAGCTCTTGTTCTTGTTTATTTCCTCTTATCTCCATGGGGAAGTGGAACAGAATTCTTCCTCCGTGAGCTATGCGTGTTGTAAGAGGCGACTAAAATGCCAGGAGCAAGGGGCTAGTAACCCCTTCTCCTGTATATATTACTAAATGTGAAAGGAGAAACTTTTGTTTTTCCTTTTGGGCCACCCCGCCTCGGTGGGATACGGCTGGTGTGTTGAAAGAAAGAAAGAAATATATGTATTATAGGTAGTAGGTTGGTAGACAGCAACCGCCCAGGGAGGTACTACCGTCCTGCCAAGTGAGTGTAAAACGAAAGCCTGTAATTGTTTTACATGATGGTAGGATTGCTGGTGTCCTTTTTTCTGTCTCATGAACATGCAAGATTTCAGGTACGTCTTGCTACTTCTACTTACACTTAGGTCACACTACACATACATGTACAAGCACATATATACACACCCCTCTGGGTTTTCTTCTATTTTCTTTCTAGTTCTTATTCTTGTTTATTTCCTCTTATCTCCATGGGGAAGTGGAACAGAATTCTTCCTCCGTAAGCCATGCGTGTTGTAAGAGGCGACTAAAATGCCGGGAGCAAGGGGCTAGTAACCTCTTCTCCTGTATATATTACTAAATGTAAAAGGAGAAACTTTCGTTTTTCCTTTTGGGCCACCCCGCCTCGGTGGGATACGGCCGGTGTGTTGAAAGAATATATATATATGTTATATCTAGGATCTCCTCCTAATCTGTTATGAAAGCCTTATATATTTTAGATAATACAGAACAAACATGTATTCGTAACTTATATACGATAATTCGTATATTATTTCTGGCTTTTTGTTGTATTATGAATATACTTAATTAAAATTAGTCATTCCGGAGGATCATTATTATTACCCTAACCTCTCTGACCAAAGTTGTTATGCTCTAACCAGAAGGAAATAGTGGTTACAATACTTGGAGTGTAACATTCTGGAATGAAAAAATATCGTTAACCGGGGATCCACTGTATTTCTTATTTTGTATGTATATGAATATAAGGTATATACACAAATAACCAACACATAAAAGAGAGAAGCTTACGACGACGTTTCGGTCCGACTTGGACCATTGACAAAGTCACACTGTGACTTTGTCAATGGTTCAAGTCGGACCGAAACGTCATCGTAAGCTTCTCTCTTTTATGTGCGGGTTATTTGTGTATCATTCCAGTCACGGTAGTGTGCCTTTTTGTTATTTATAATGTAAGGTATTTCTTATTTTGTATATATACATTAGATCATATACTCTTCCCTCCTTGCATCACTTCTACTTTGTAAAAACTTCTCATATGCTAACTTTTTCTCCCTTACTACTCTCTTTACATCATCATTCCACCAATCGCTCCTCTTCCCTCCTGCACCCACTTTCCTGTAACCACAAACTTCTGCTGAACACTCTAACACTACATTTTTAAACCTACCCCATACATCTTCGACCCTATTGCCTATGCTCTCATTAGCCCATCTATCCTCCAATAGCTGTTTATATCTTACCCTAACTGCCTTCTCTTTTAGTTTATAAACCTTCACCTCTCTCTTCCCTGATGCTTCTATTCTCCTTGTATCCCATCTACCTTTTACTCTCAGTGTAGCTACAACTAGAAAGTGATCTGATATATCTGTGGCAAGGAGGGAAGAGTATATGGAGAAAAAGAGAGAGGTTAAGAGAGTGGTGAAGCAATGTAAAAAGAGAGCAAATGAGAGAGTGGGTGAGATGTTATCAACAAATTTTGTTGAAAATAAGAAAAAGTTTTGGAGTGAGATTAACAAGTTAAGAAAGCCTAAAGAACAAATGGATTTGTCAGTTAAAAATAGGAGAGGAGAGTTATTAAATGGAGAGTTAGAGGTATTGGGAAGATGAAGGGAATATTTTGAGGAATTGTTAAATGTTGATGAAGATAGGGAAGCTGTGATTTCGTGTATAGGGCAAGGAGGAATAACATCTTGTAGGAGTGAGGAAGAGCCAGTTGTGAGTGTGGGGGAAGTTCGTGAGGCAGTAGGTAAAATGAAAGGGGGTAAGGCAGCTGGGATTGATGGGATAAAGATAGAAATGTTAAAAGCAGGTGGGGATATAGTTTTGGAGTGGTTGGTGCAATTATTTAATAAATGTATGGAAGAGGGTAAGGTACCTAGGGATTGGCAGAGAGCATGCATAGTTCCTTTGTATAAAGGCAAAGGGGATAAAAGAGAGTGCAAAAATTATAGGGGGATAAGTCTGTTGAGTATACCTGGTAAAGTGTATGGTAGAGTTATAATTGAAAGAATTAAGAGTAAGACGGAGCATAGGATAGCAGATGAACAAGGAGGCTTTAGGAAAGGTAGGGGGTGTGTGGACCAGGTGTTTACAGTGAAACATATAAGTGAACAGTATTTAGATAAGGCTAAAGAGGTCTTTGTGGCATTTATGGATTTGGAAAAGGCGTATGACAGGGTGATAGGGGGGCAATGTGGCAGATGTTGCAAGTGTATGGTGTAGGAGGTAGGTTACTGAAAGCAGTGAAGAGTTTTTACGAGGATAGTGAGGCTCAAGTTAGAGTATGTAGGAAAGAGGGAAATTTTTTCCCAGTAAAAGTAGGCCTTAGACAAGGATGTGTGATGTCACCGTGGTTGTTTAATATATTTATAGATGGGGTTGTAAGAGAAGTAAATGCGAGGGTCTTGGCAAGAGGCGTGGAGTTAAAAGATAAAGAATCACACACAAAGTGGGAGTTGTCACAGCTGCTCTTTGCTGATGACACTGTGCTCTTGGGAGATTCTGAAGAGAAGTTGCAGAGATTGGTGGATGAATTTGGTAGGGTGTGCAAGAGAAGAAAATTAAAGGTGAATACAGGAAAGAGTAAGGTTATGAGGATAACAAAAAGATTAAGTGATGAAAGATTGGATATCAGATTGGAGGGAGAGAGTATGGAGGAGGTGAACGTATTCAGATATTTGGGAGTGGACGTGTCAGCGGATGGGTCTATGAAAGATGAGGTGAATCATAGAATTGATGAGGGAAAAAGAGTGAGTGGTGCACTTAGGAGTCTGTGGAGACAAAGAACTTTGTCCTTGGAGGCAAAGAGGGGAATGTATGAGAGTATAGTTTTACCAACACTCTTATATGGGTGTGAAGCGTGGGTGATGAATGTTGCAGCGAGGAGAAGGCTGGAGGCAGTGGAGATGTCATGTCTGAGGGCAATGTGTGGTGTGAATATAATGCAGAGAATTCGTAGTTTGGAAGTTAGGAGGAGGTGCGGGATTACCAAAACTGTTGTCCAGAGGGCTGAGGAAGGGTTGTTGAGGTGGTTTGGACATGTAGAGAGAATGGAGCGAAACAGAATGACTTCAAGAGTGTATCAGTCTGTAGTGGAAGGAAGGCGGGGTAGGGGTCGGCCTAGGAAAGGTTGGAGGGAGGGGGTAAAGGAGGTTTTGTGTGCGAGGGGCTTGGACTTCCAGCAGGCATGCGTGAGCGTGTTTGATAGGAGTGAATGGAGACAAATGGTTTTTAATACTTGATGTGCTGTTGGAGTGTGAGCAAAGTAACATTTATGAAGGGATTCAGGGAAACCGGCAGGCCGGACTTGAGTCCTGGAGATGGGAAGTACAGTGCCTGCACTCTGAAGGAGGGGTGTTAATGTTGCAGTTTAAAAACTGTAGTGTAAAGCACCCTTCTGGCAAGACAGTGATGGAGTGAATGATGGTGAAAGTTTTTCTTTTTCGGGCCACCCTGCCTTGGTGGGAATCGGCCAGTGTGATAATAAAAATAAAAAAATAACATTAGATCATCAATTATCCTGATAATCAGTGAACTACTGTATATACAGTACAGACATTGCAGGTACAACTGACTTTCATTTGAGTTCCTTGATGAGGTTCAGGGCTCTTAATCTGAGGAATTCTCATTTCCCTTCCGTTCCTCAGATTAAACCTGAATGTAGAACCTCCCTCCCCTCCTGCTTCTTTCAGTCTAAATGGAGGAGATATTGCCTCATTTGTTAAAATATGCTGTGGCTTATAGCATGTGACTTGGTTTGTACTGTGAAAAGTAGGCTGCCTTTTGCTACTGTTGCCATTACTGATGGCATTTCTACCAATGCAGCCATTACTGAGGGCATTGCTGTTGATGCTATCAATGTTAGTGGCATTGCTGTTGATGCTATCAATGTTAATGGCATTGCTGTTGATGCTATCAATGTTAATGGCATTGCTGTTGATGCTATCAATGTTAATGGCATTGCTGTTGATGCTATCAATGTTAATGGCATTGCTGTTCATGCTATCAATGTTAATGGCATTGCTGTTCATGCTACCATTGCTAATGACATTGCTGCTAATGCTGCTATTGCTAATGGCATTGCTACTAATGCTACCATTGCTAATGGCATTGCTGCTGATGCTACCATTGCTAATCACATTGCTGCTGATGCTACCATTGCTAATCACATTGCTGCTGATGCTACCATTGCTAATCACATTGCTGCTGATGCTACCATTGCTAATGGCTGTGAGGGACTCTTGGTCTAAGGAACTGGACTTCTTCCTTTCTTTGTATTGAATCTGTTTGCTTCCCATTCCCCAGCACTTTCCCTGACTTAAAATAAAAGTATGCTGCTGCCTTGCCAATGCTAATAGCATTGCTCCTGATGCTGCTCTTATGAAACAGGATTCTCTCTGGTGGTCCTGACCATGTACCTTTCTAAATCAACAGTATCCTCTCTTCAGCACCTCTTGTATGGCACTATATGACCCTCTACTGATATAGCACCTACCCATGAATATACTACTACTAACAACAGCAATAATAACAAAAACTAAGTAATGATGATAATGAAGACAATAATAATAATGACAGTTGCTTTAGGTGCCATAGATACAATATTATATCATGCTATTTGTCTTATTTCTCCCTCCATGTCCACTGTCATGATGGCACTGTACGACTGCCAGATATTTACCTTTCTTACAGTTCTTCAGCATGCAACACATTCATACACTTATTACATTTTTCTACTTAATGAGAAATTGCAAAATCTACAACTTAACCCTCAGAGATGTGTTTTGAGTGTAAGAAATCTTTTTTTTTTTTTCAGATTGCTGTACAAGCAGAGATATTTTGAAGGTGTGGTAGGGCCACTAGTGGACATGTTTCACCAAAGTGAGGGCAGTACCAAGCACAATTCTCTACTGGCCCTCTCATCACTCTTATCATCATTACCTTACCTCATTCTTAACGCTCATATCGAAAAGGTAATAATGTAGTACTATAAGGTTTTTGGGTTTTGTTTTGTTAATTTATTTGTAGTTGCAGGGGTCGAGTTATCCTCCTGGTGTCTCATCTTCAGCATACTATTTGCAGTAGTTTCTCATATGGTTTTCAGTTGTTATAGCATACACTACCTTCTCTCGGATCCTATTTCAGAATAAGATACAATACAGCATTTTACTCAAATTTAAAAAAAGAAATTGAAACACTTAAAAAAAGGTGATTATGGTGTTTTTTTTTTTTTTGTAAATTATTTCTGCTCATGTCATTAAACAATTTCTTTGTAAATTATTTCTGCTCATGTCATTAAACAATTTCTTAAGCATGAATAATAATTTTTGAAATTCCTCCTTTTCCTGAGGAGCAAATATATGCATACAGTGTATCTCTTCTGTGCTGTGGTATTTGCAACTTACTTTGACTTTCTGCTGCCTTTTCTTGCATGTAACTAAGCATATTCAGGTTTCTACCATGGAGCCTTGGTACAGTGTAGACTCTTATGGGTTTAGCTCTTCCCCATGAAAGTCTTAATAATCTCTTTCTGTTATTCTTTTTGAAGTGTATCTCTTCCTTTCCTCTGTGAACTGTATCTCTTCCTTGTCATGCTAAACGAGGTGTGTCTCTTCTGTGTCATGTTCTTTGAAGTATGGGTATATTTCTTTCATGTAATGATTTTTGAAAATTGGATAAGACACATTCTTTTATTAGTGGATTAATGTAAAAGAAGAAAATTGAAAGTGAATACAGGAAAGAGTAAGGTTATGAGGATAACAAAAAGATTAGGTGACGAAAGATTGGATATCAGATTGGAGGGAGAGAGTATGGAGGTGAATGTATTCAGATATTTGGGAGTGGACGTGTCAGTGGATGGGTCTATGAAAGATGAGGTGAATCATAGAATTGATGAGGGGAAAAGGGTGAGCAGTGCACTTAGGAGTCTGTGGAGACAAAGAACTTTGTCCATGGAAGCAAAGAGGGGAATGTATGAGAGTATAGTTTTACCAACGCTCCTGTATGGGTGTTAAGCATGGGTGATGAATGTTGCAGTGAGGAGAAGGCTGTAGGCAGTGGAGATGTCATGTCTGAGGGCAATGTGTGGTGTGAATATAATGCAGAGAATTCGTAGTTTGGAAGTTAGGAGGAGGTGCGGGATTACCAAAACTGTTGTCCAGAGGGCTGAGGAAGAGTTGTTGAGGTGCTTCAGACATGTAGAGAGAATGGAGCGAAACAGAATGACTTCAAGAGTGTATCAGTCTGTAGTGGAAGGAAGACGGGGTAGGGGTCGGCCTAGGAAAGGTTGGAGGGAGGGGGTAAAGGAGGTTTTGTGTGCGAGGGGCTTGGACTTCCAGCGGGCATGCGTGAGCGTGTTTGATAGGAGAGAGTGGAGACAAGTGGTTTTTAATACTTGATGTGCTGTTGGAGTGTGAGCAAAGTAACATTTATGAAGGGATTCAGGGAAACCGGCAGGCCGGACTTGAGTCCTGGAGATGGGAAGTACAGTGCCTGCACTCTGAAGGAGGGGTGTTAATGTTGCAGTTTAAAAACTGTTGTGTAAAGCACCCTTCTGGCAAGACAGTGATGGAGTGAATGATGGTGAAAGTTTTTCTTTTTCAGGCCACCCTGCCTTGGTGGGAATCAGCCAGTGTGTTAATAATAATAAAATATATATATTTATTTGTACTGTAGCTAGTAATGTTATTAAACTTCATCTGTGAACAGTACACACACACTAACAGCCAATGATCATTTAAATAATATTCTTTGTGCAGTTGCTGCCAGTGTTGCTTCAGGGTATTACATGTGGAGAGTCAGCATTAACAGAGAGTACCGTTTGTACACTGGCCACCATCCTCAAGCAATCTGTTCTCCATGCTGCTCCATATACTAGCATGCTCATTGCAATGCTTGTTCCACTCACTGTCAACCACCCACTGGTCAGTATGTTTTCATCTTTCAAGCATTCTTTTATTGTTTAGGTATTGCTGGTAGGGATACCTTTTTATGGTCCACAGAGTCCATTGATTCATAATATACCTGCCATCCATCTCACACATCATACACCTGTCATCCAACTCACACACCATACACCTGTCATCCAACTCACACACCATACACCTGTCATCCAACTCACACATCATACACCTGTCATCCAGCTCACACATACACCTGTCATACAGTTCACACATCATACACCTGTCATCCAGCTCACACATCATACATCTGTCATCTGGCTCACACATAATACACCTGTCATCCATCTCACACATAATACACCTACCTTCTAACTCACACATAATATTCCTGTTTTGTAGCTAGCATGTAATAGACCTCCTACCCTAGCTTACACTGTCCTTCAAAAAAATCTGCACTTTGCATTACAGCATGGTTGATCAGGTAGTCATCAAGGAAGTCTGTCCTTAGGCCAGCCTGTGAGGATAGAACTCACAGTTGGTCACCGGTATAGATGTTAGACTTTCTAAGAAAATCAGTTTTTTACTGTGGGAAATAGTTTTCAATAAACTTATTACATTTGTTTTTCATGTTTTTTTGTAGAGAATTATGCATGGAACACCTGATACTTGGAGCTCAGCCCACTTGAATATTTTGTAAAAGTGACTTGACTACATATATGAACTGACTTCAGTTTATTAAAGCTTTATTTAAGATACCTGAAATAGATTCAGCGGGGTGCTTTTTCCTGTATTGATGTGGCTGTTAAAATTTGTGCTAATTATAAAGCACAGTTTTAAATTTTTTGATACATTTGTGCAGATTGTACGCATGAAGGCATTGGAGTGTCTTGAGGCTATAGCTTCTTTACCAACATCCACTGTGCTGCCGTATAAAGAAGATGTAAGTATGTTTAGTTCTTGTGCTCCAGTATGTATCATATTTTTATTTATGCTAATGAGCCATGTTTTGCATAATATAGTGTATCATTTGCAAGACATTTTGATACACACAATGCTATGCTTCACAGATTTAAAATTATCTCCAGTGGGAGCTAATACAGTGGAACCTCAGCACTCGAACTTAATTGGTTCCAGAAGGCTGTTCGAGTGCCGATCTGTTCAAGTACAGAATGAATTTTTCCCAAAAAATTTTCTTTTTGGTTGGCTGTTATCACTAACCTTCTTAAGCCCCATGGTGACTTATTTATACAAATAATATAAAAAAAAAAATATGAAGAAACACGAAATAGTTTACAGCGCAATTCTGGCAGGTCGTGTTTGTTTGGTCGAGTGCCAAACAAACGGTCGACTACTGAGCAATTTGCTTACCGAACAAAGCGTTCAAATACTAAATTGTTCGAGTACTGAGAGTCCACTGTACATATATAGTCAAAAAAAATTTATCTCTGTAATTTTAACCATTAAACTGTCCAAACGTAGATCTACATTCACTTGCGTAGCGCTCCGAACGTAGATCTGCATTGTTTTGTACATTCTTTCTTACGGAGAAAATCAAGGTCAGAGCGCTACGCGCAAATATAGATCTACGTTTGGACAGTTTAAGGGTTAATTGTAATAGCATCTTCAGACTGCCTTCCTTCTGCCACGTATCTCTCTACATAAAATAATTGCAAATGTTAAGTTTACATTTTTTGTATTGTATGACAGGGAATATTGGGAGGGAGGGGAGAGAGGAAGGGGTGAAGGGAGGGAAGAGGGAAAAGATTGATGGTAGAGGGAGAGACTGAGAGAGGAAGTGAGTTGGAAGGGTAAGTCATAGCTTGAGGCATCAGACACAGTGCATATGGATGCTATTGGGTATTATCAATTTGATTGAGCAGTCAAAATCATAGCAGTACAGTGTAAGAGAGAAAGAGGAAAAAAGCATAGTGCTAATTAGAGATACAATAGATGACACTAAAAATTTTCATTAATGTATAAATTTATAATAATCACAGCATAAAAAACCATGGTATGGGTGGGGTTAGCACCCGTGGCAAATGAGTTGTAAAACTCCAGACCAGTGCATCATAATCATGACATTATTTAATATTATTAGACAGTTATATTAACTCCTTGACTGTCGCAACCCCAAATCCTGAGGTGTCTCCTGGTGTTGCAAAATCCCCCCCCCCCCCCCCCCCCCAAAAAAAAAATAATTTTTTTCTTACGAAATGATAGAGAATCTTTTCCCGATTGTAATGACGCTAGAAGAATGAAATTTGATGGAAAACTCGTGGAATTACGCTCTCACGAAGTTAGCGACCTCGGCGATATTTACAAATCGGCGATTTCGCCCACTTTGAGCCCTATTTTTCAGCTAATTCCATTGTTCCAGTCAACCAAACTCATAGCTATTTCTTTAGAACTCCATTTTGTCTATTGATTGAATACAAGAAACTGCCCATTTACTGATGATCAGAAATTTGCAATTTGGCCAATTTCACAAAAATTAAAAAATATGACAATTTCAAAGTAGGGTCCAGAATGAACAATGCAGACATTCCTGGCTCTAAAATAACATATTCTTTGTTCATCAGTCATGTCTCCAGGCCCCTCTGATATTACTCTTGCATTCTATTTTGAATTTTTATTCAAACAAAAAATAGAAAATCGATTTACTGTTATGCAGACAACTGCAATATTGTAATAAATGTCAACCCATTCATGACTGCATATTAGGATGGCTAGTTGGACATTTATTGGACAATGACGTCATTTGTCTACTCTTGAACATCGGCAGAAATCAAACATTTCAAGGTCTAAAACCAATCAAAATAATGTCAACCCATTCATGACTGCATATTAGGATGGCTAGTTGGACATTTATTGGACAATGACATCATTTGTCTACTCTTGAACATCGGCAAAAATCAACATTTCAAGGTCTAAAACCAATCAAAATCACCTCCATTTCCATAACATGTTTTCTGTTCTATCAAATGTGACTACGAAAACAAGAATATAACCATAAAAACTCTACGAAAATACACCTCAAAATCGGTGTTTTAATCCAAAAACACGGCCAGAGTTTTTTTTTTCTCATTATGCACTGCTTGCTGGAGGATTTTTTTTATACTGCGCACACTGACCACATACCCATTCTCTCACATGTGGGCCTACCAGCTTTTTCCTGCTTGATTTGAAGCCTCTAGAATTTATGAGTACGTATGTATATGTCAAACACTGGCTCGTAAGACATATACAGTGGACCCCCGGTTAACGAACTTTTTTCATTCCAGTAGTATGTTCAGGTGCCAGTACTGACCGAATTTTTTCCCATAAGGAATATTGTGAAGTAGATTAGTCCATTTCAGACCCCCAAACATACACGTACAAACGCACTTACATAAATACACTTACATAATTGGTCGCATTTGGAGGTGATCGTTAAGCGGGGGTCCACTGTATATACGACCGAAACAGTCAAAGGGTTAAAATCATTCATACAGGTGTTTTACATTTTTGCTTATTCATGGGGTTACCTTGATGTTTGTGAAGGGATTTTGATCCAAAGAATTGGAGCTACCCCTTCCTTTACTCATCATAACTGATTATCTCTTGTCCCTCCAGACAATGTATAACCCCTCTGGGTTTAGTGCCTCTCCATAAATAAAGTACAGGTCTCCCTCAACATTCACATTTTCAACTTTCACGGGCTTCACACATTCGCGAATTCCCAACCGCCAAATTCCCAGCCACCAAATTCCCAGCCGCCAAATCATATTTAAGTTTCACGCCAACTGCGAGTCCCTACTTCCCTCCCTCCTACCCCCGCAACTGGCAGCCAGCCCTCCCACCACTCAGAGTGGTGAGTGTTTTGTTTGTTCATTATTTGCTATTAAACTACAGTATAAATAATGTAAACCCATTCATGACTGCATATTGGAATGGCTATTCAGACAGGTATTAGACGGTGACATCATGTGTTTACTCTTGAACACTGCAAAGAATTAAACATTACTGCTACAGCTAATAATAACAATAGTAATAATAATAATAATAATAATAATAATAAATATGATATAATTGAAGAAGGAAATTGTACAAAAATACGAGGGAGTGGTTGACACATCGTCAGTGTGACTTTGTTTATGCTGGAGTGAACATTAGTCTCCCTGCTCTTCCAAACATTTCACAATAATTCATTGTGTTTGGTGCTTGTAGATTGAGTGTGACTGGAGTGGTAGAGGCAGTGATTGAGGCAATGGTATTTAATAACATACATGTTATTAATAATAACATGTACTATTATTTATAACATATATGTTATTAAATACCACTGCCTCAACCGCTGAATTATTGTGAAATGTTTGGAAGAGCAGGGAGACTAATGTTCACTCCAGCATAAACAAAGTCACACTGACGATGTGTCAACCACTCCCTCGTATTTTTGTACAATTTCCTTCTTCAATTATATCATGTTTATTATTATTATTATTATTATTATTATTATTATTATTATTATTATTATTATTATTATTATTATTATTATTATTATTATTACTACTACTACTATTGTTATTATTAGCAATAGCAGAAATGTTAGATTCTTTGCTGTGTTCAAGAGTAAATACATGATGTCACCGTCTAATACCTTTCCTAATAGCCATTCCAATATGCAGTCATGAATGGGTTTACATTATTTATTCTGTAGTTTAATAGCAAATAATGAACAAGCAAAACACTCACCACACTGAGTGGTGGGAGGGTTGGCTGCCAGTTGCGGGGGTCGGAGGGAGGGTAGTAGGGACTCGCAGTGGTGGAGGCATTGGTGGAGGCAGTGGTGGAGTCTGTGGTATATAATAACATACATGTTACTAACATACATGTTATTAAATAACATACATTATTAAAGCATAACATGTATATATTTAGTACAATTTACGACTTTTTCATGTATTTTATGATTATTCATGGTTCAACAAGTTAAGGAAGCAGTATTGTAATATATTTCCCTACAATATATTGGGGCACCAAACATTCACGGTTTTTCAACATTCGCGAGGCTCTTGATCCCCTAACCCTCGCGAATGTTGAGGGAGACCTGTAGTATTAATAAATTACATTGTGTAGAGGCATACAATATTGGTAGATGTGGCTCATAAGGGTTACATATGTGATTCATAGTTATAAATTTGCAGAGAGGGACACACTATGAACACATCTCTCTTGCTTACTCACTCACATTGCCAGCATTGTCTCATGGCTAAAGCATTTAACTATTATTTCTTTTCTTTTCTGTTCTTTTCTTTTGTTGCTCATTAATAATAACTAGTTGTATAACTAAGTTATATTATTACTACAAAAGAGGACCTCTGAGTGAAGCTGAATTATACAGACTCTTTCCATACTGCATTCTAGTTTTTCTTTGATAAATTTTTAGAACATACCAAAACATTAAACTGCATGCTGAGTAAGCTTAACATCAACATCATTCTAAAGTTTCTACATGGAAGTCTTGGTTTGTGCAACAAGCAATTTCTTTTGTGGTCACACAAACATGTTTTGTTTCCACAGGTGATTAGAGGACTGCGAAATGCATTGAATGACAAGAAACGTGTTACTCGCAAAGTTGCTGCAAGTGCCCGCTGTAGCTGGATTCTTGTTGGGGCACCAGGTAGCAACAGTGTCTAGGGTTGCCACTTGTACAGTAAAGTGTACAAAAAACTTGGTGAAAAGTAAGGGTGCCAGCTGTGCCATAGGCACAATTAAGAGAACATTGTGTCAACATCTGTGGTTAAAGACTTCATCCTACTACAGATAATAAATACTGTATTGGCAGAACAATGGTAGAAGTTTTCAAGCGGAAACTGGACTGCACCTACTCTAAGTTCGAGATCAGGTAGGCTGTGATGGTTAACCCTTAAACTGTCCAGACGTAGAGCTATGTTCACGTGCGTAGCGCTCCGATCGTAGATCTACGGTTTATTTTACATGCTTTCAGCCTTGGCACGATAAGCCTGAGTTGCCTAGACATGAGAGAATGAGTCTATGCTCTCAGTGTGCACAGTATGACAAAATTCGAGGAGGCTGGGAAAAATGCGCTCTTTATTTTAAAAAAAAAAAAATTTTTTTTTTCTTTCCCAAAATGTTCAGAGCGGTATGCACACGAACATTGATCTACGTTTGGACAGTTTAAGGATTAAGTAGACCTGTGGGTAACTAGGAGCAACAACCTGATTGGCCAGGGCAACAGAATCGTAGCCTCAAGATGAGCTGCAGGGTATAGTAGTGCCTATTATATGTATATACTTTTGTGGCAGCAGGCAGTTAGTGAACGCTGTATACGGGTCCTTATTAGTGCAGCAGGCAACACTGTATACATTTTATGTGGATGCATGTTGGTTCATTAGGCTTCATAAGATTCTAGGGTTTTAGCTTCATAATATTAAGTACATTATATCCTTTACATTATCTGTTTTTTTAACACACGTGATATGTACAATAGAAGTGCAGTAATTTTTGTTACATCAGACTTTATCATGATGTTTAATTAATTTGTAAATAAGTGTTAAGAAACATTATTTTGCACTGTACAGAATAAAATAACATGCTACTAATATGTAATTTTGCATTTTTTATTCTCCTTTTGTAGCTATTGCATTACAAAAATATGATTTAATTATAGAATTGGTAATTTTTATTAGAGAAAAAAAATTTAGCAGCTAAGTAATGATATAAAGTAGGAGATATTATTTTTATGACAGTAAGTCCCTGATTTAAGATGTTTCAGCCTATGATGTTCTTCACTAAAGACATTAGCACGCTGGAACTAATTAACCCTTTCAGGGTCCGTCCCGTAGATGTTCGGCTTTACGTTCAAGGTCCAAACCGTAGATCTATGCCATGAGCTCAGCTCACTCTGATAAACTGTGAGTGGTAAATTTGGGCCTTAGATATGAGAGAATACATCTATGTGGTATGTGTGCACCACATAAAACAAATCCTGCAGCACACTGTGTATAATGAGAGAAAAAACTGAGACCCTGATTTTCGATTAAAACAGCGACTTTGCAGTGTTTTTTCGTATTTTTTTATAGTTGTATTTGCGATTTCTTGGTCTCATTTGATAGAATGGAAGACATATTACAGAAATAGGGATGATTTTGATTGGTTTTAGCACTGGAAATGGCTTGAAACTGAGCTCAAAGTAGCGGAAATGTTAAATTTTTACCGATGTTCAAGAGTAAACAAACGACCTCACACGTCTAATACACGCCAGCTGGTGGGTCTAATATATGT
This sequence comes from Cherax quadricarinatus, assembly GCF_038502225.1. Taxonomy (NCBI): domain Eukaryota; kingdom Metazoa; phylum Arthropoda; class Malacostraca; order Decapoda; family Parastacidae; genus Cherax; species Cherax quadricarinatus. Next base: position 43,937,798 of record NC_091302.1, on the reverse strand, counting down.
TCACAAATGTGGTGATATTGGCAGTTTGGAGGGATATGTTGTGTATCTTTATACGTATATGCTTCTAAACTGTTGTATTCTGAGCACCTCTGCAAAAGCAGTGATAATGTGTGAGTGTGGTGAAAGTGTTGAATGATAATGAAAGTATTTTCTTTTTGGGGATTTTCTTTCTTTTTTTGGGTCACCCTGCCTCGGTGGGAGACGACCAACTTGTTAAAAAAAAAAAAAAAAAAAAAAAAACTTCTAAACTGTTGTATTCTGAGCACCTCTGCAAAAACAGTGGTAATGTGTGAGTGTGGTGAAAGTGTTGAATGATGATGAAAGTATTTTCTTTTTGGGGATTTTCTTTCTTTTTTGGGTCACCCTGCCTCGGTGGGAGACGGCCGACTTGTTGAAAAAAAAAAAAAAAAAAATGTGGTGATGATATTTATACAATTATTACAATATTGCATAACAATAAATCATCTATTTTTTGGTGTGAATAAAAATTCATTATGTGAATAAAAAATCAAAATGGAATTTATTTGTAAAGCCTCAAAACATAAGTAATGAACAGAGGAAATGTTAGTTTAGTGCCAGGAATATCTACATTGTTTATTCTGGACTCTATTTTGAAATTGGAATATTTTGAACTTTGTGTTAAATTGGCCAAATTACCAATTTCCAGTCACTTTATTTTGTAGTTGAAACAGTTGACTTGGCGATTTCTTGTGCTCAATCGATAGAATAGAAGTAATACTAGTGAAATAGCTAAGAATTTGGTCGACTGGAATAATGTAATTGGCCTAAAATGGGAGTCAAAGTCGGCAAAATTGCCGATTCGTAAATATCGCTGACACATCAAAATTCGCAAGAGCATAATTTCGTAAATTTTCCATCAAATTTCGTACTTTTTGTTTTATTACCTTCACAAAAAGATTCTCTACCATTTCATAAGAAAAAATAACAAATTTTTTTTTTGAAAATTCTTGGACACTGGGGCACCACTTCAGATTTTGGCCTTGGACCCTGAAAGGGTTAATTAATTTTGAAAGCTCATATATAGTTATGATCATTGAAAATATTCAGGGAAATCATTTGAAATATTTTTTTTTTTTTTTTTTTTTTTTTTTTTTTACAAATGAAATGACATTTTGTGTGCATTCAATTTTATGTATGTATGTATAGAGAGCTCACATTTGTTTGACAGATTTATCAGTAACCATAGATATTAATCCAAGGAAAGGGAGAGTATCTCAAATTCCTTGGATCAAGAGCCCTTTAGTAGTAACAAGGCACCCCTTAAAGGCTGTGCTTCAGTAGCTTCTTGGTAAATATTCTGCTTACAATTTTCTTAAGGCTGAACTATGAATACTTTGCTTATCAACTGCACTGGTACATTGTTTTATGTACATGTGTGGAGAGTTCATGTATAATGGGCTGTGGTAGCCACTGTTGCTGCATGTATACTGGACATGGGTAGGGTGCTGGACAGCAGGAGTTTTGCTCACTAATGCCACATCCACCCATGCACAATTCCCCTCACCACTACCTTCCCTCACTGTATATCCAGTCACTTAATACCTTCACCATAACAGTGAGAAAGTGGTGAGCACAGTATATATACATGTGAAGAGTCTTGAGTTAGATATGATGGGAGAGAGCATTGAACTGAATAGGAGAGTAGAATTGAGAAAATGTAGCAGGTAATCTCGCTGCTGACTGCCTCAACACATTTGTTTGGCATTGTAGCAGGTTGGTAGACAGCAACTGCCCAGGGAGTGTAAAATGGAAACCTCTAATTGTTTTACATGATGATAGAATTGCTGGTGTATTTTTTTCTGTCTCAAACATGCAAGATTTCAGGTATGTCTTGCTACTTCTACTTACACTTAGGCCACACTACACATACATGTACAAGCATATATATACATACATACCCCTCTGGGTTTTTTGCTATTTTCTTTCTAGTTCTTGTTCTTGTTTATTTCCTCTTATCTCCATGGGGAAGTGGAACAGAATTCTTCCTCCATAAGCCATGCATGTTGTAAGAGGCGACTAAAATGCCGGGAGCAAGGAGCTAGTAACCCCTTCTCCTGTATACATTACTAAAGTTAAAAAGAGAAACTTTCGTTTTTCTTTTTGGGCCACCCTGCTTTGGTGGGATATGGCCAGTTTGTTGAAGATATATATATATGTATACACACACCTCTCTGGGTTTTCTTCTATTTTCTTACTAGTTCTTGTTGTTTATTCCCTCTTATCCCCATGGGGAAGTGGAACAGAATTCTTCCTCCATACGCCATGCATGTCGTAAGAGGTGACTAAAATGCCAGGAGCAAGAGGCTAGTAATCCCTTCTCCTGTATACATTACTAAATTTAAAAAGAGAAACTTTTGTTTTTCTTTTTGGGCCACCCTGCCTCGGTGGGATACGGCCAGTGCAGTGAAAGAAAGTACGTGTACTAATTTTCTACATGGGGAAGTGGAATAGAATTCTTCCTCCATAAGCCATGTGTGTCGTAAGAGGCAACTAAAATGACGGGAGTAAGGGGCTAGTAACCCCCTTCTCCTGTATACATTAACAAAGCTAATCCTTTCAGGGTACCCAGGTCCTCTCCTCTCCGAGACTTGTTCTCAGGGTCGCCAAATTTAAAAAAAAAAATTATTTTTTCTTATGAAAAGATAGAGAATCTTTTCTCGATCATAATGACACCAAAAGTATGAAATTTGATGGAAAACTTATGGAATTATGCTCTCGTGAAGTTAGCGGTCTCAACGATGTTTATGCATTGGCGATTTTGCCCACTTTGAGCCCTATTTTCGGCCAATTCCAGTGCACGTACTAGTCGACAAAAATCATAACTATTTCACTAGAACTCCATTTTTTTCTATTGAATGAGTACAAGAAACCACCCATTTACCAATTCCAACTATCCGATAAAGTAGTCAGAATTTAGCAATTTTGCCAATTTCACACAAATTTCAAAAGATGCCAATTTCCAAATAGGGTCCAGAATAAACAAGAAAGACATTCCTGGCACTAAAATAACAAGCTCTCTGTTCGTTAGTCACATCCCAGGCTCCTCTTATATTTCTTTGGCTTTCCACTTTGAATTTTCATTCTTACAAAAAATAGAAGATTTACTGTTATGCAGACTACTGCATTAGTGTAGAAATGGTATAAATAATATCAGCGCACATGTGAAAGAATATTAGACTCACCAGTTGACGTGTATTGGACGCTTGGCACGATTTGTTTACTTTTGAACTTTGGTAAAAATCGAACATTTCTGCTACTTTGAACTCAATTTCAAGGTACTTTTCATTGTAAAACCAGTCAAAATCATCTCAATTTCTGTAATATGTCTTCCATTCTATAAAATGAGACCAGGAAAACTAGAATACAACAATAAATACCATATGAAAATACAGTGCAAAGTTGCTGTTTTAATCAAAAAACACAAAGTTTTTTTTTCTCATTACGCACTGTGTGCTGCAGGATTTTTTTTATATTGCGCACACTGACCACATAGACCCATTCTTTCATATGTAGGCCTACCAGCTTTTTCTCACTAGATTTGAGGGCGCTAGAATTTATGCGTACTAGTACGTCAAAAACCCTGGTGTGTAAGCCGTACTAGTACGGCCAAAACCCTGAAAGGGTTAAAGAGAAACTTTTGTTTTTCTTTTTGGGCCACCCTGCCTCAGTGAGATATAGCCAGTTTGCTGAAAGTAGAAGTATACATTAAACAATTTTTAATGCCATTTGTAAGTGACGGGAGACTGAATGTAAAATATTGGGTAAATATTCTTTCTTAAAGAATAAACAAACTTAAATATTGAATATTATGTCTTGGGAATGCTTCTCCAGTTATAACATGGGTGTATGGGTAAATAGCAGGGAAATTTTCCTATTCATCCAAATTTCTTATGGCCTGGTCTAGACTTGAAGACTAACTTCAACTAGTTCTGCTGATGCTGCTGATAACACTGTATTTGTTTCCGATATTGCCCTCACAGACAGCACAAAATACTTATGTTGCTTCTGGGTTTTTCACTGCAGTTACCGGTGCTACTTATACCATGGCTGATGATGCCACCACCACTGACAACAATGATGATGCTACCATCATCACTGATGTTGCCATTGTTGCTTATCCTGTTGCCATTGATGCTACTATAATGCAAAGTACTCTGATGACCCTACCCTGCCATGATGTTTTATGCAGACTTTGACAGTCTTGCCCTTATTACAAACTCCTCTGGCATTTTGGTACATCACTTGTGGACTCTTGCATTTTCTTTCTGCTGATTTCCTGTCCTCAATACTGCTGCTTCCTCTTTTACACCTCAACCATAAGGTGATGGATGACCCTTATGGATTTAGCTCTCCCACAAATATAATGATTATGGTATTTAGATTTTATTTCCATGGGGAAGTGGAATAGAATTCTTCCTCCATAAGCCATACGTGACATAAGAGGCAACTAAAATGCCGGGAGCAAGGGGCTAGTAACCCCTTCTCCTGTATACATTATTATAGTTAAAAAGAGAAACTTTCCTTTTTTCTTTTTGGGCCACCCTGTCTCTATGGGATACGGCCGGTGCGTTGAATGAATGAATGATTTAAATTTTAAGAAGTTTGTCATAAGTGTTCCTAACAAAAGACTAATCTGGAAACTGCAAAACATAGGAGATATTAAATTCAAACTTGGCTGGAATATTGCTGCACACTAACAGCACCTTTCAAGGCAGGTGAAATTGCTGACCTAGAAAATGTACAGAGAACCTTCACGGCGCGCATAACGGAGATAAAACACCTCAATTACTGGGAGCACTTGAGGTTCCTGAACCTGTATTCCCTGGAATGCAGGCGGGAGAGATACATGATTATATACACCTGGAAAATCCTAGAGGGACTAGTACCGAACTTGCACACAAAAATCACTCACTACGAAAGCAAAAGACTTGGCAGACGATGCAACATCCCCCCAATGAAAAGCAGGGGTTTCACTAGCACGTTAAGAGACCATACAATAAGTGTCAGGGGCCCGAGACTGTTCAACTGCCTCCCAGCATACATAAGGGGGATTACCAACAGACCCCCTGCAGTCTTCAAGCTGGCACTGGACAAGCACCTAAAGTCGGTACCCGACCTGCCGGGCTGTGGTTCGTACGTTCGATTGCGTGCAGCCAGCAGTAACAACCTGGTTGATCAGGCTCTGACCCACCAGGAGGCCTGGTCACAGACCGGGCCGCGGGGGCGTTGACCCCCGGAACTCTCTCCAGGTAAACTCCAGGTATTGCAGTTATTGAAAGATTTCCTGTTTGAAAGAAAAATACAAACAATGATATGGAGTCAAATGTCCTCATGAGAAAGTATCACTAGTGGGATACCACAATGATAGGTGGTTCTTCCAGTAACACTAAGCCCTAAAACTGTGTCCAGCATACTAATATGCAACTGATGATTATGTGTTCAGTGTACTAGTACGTATAATATTTTGTTACTCCAAATCTGACACCTGCCAGTAATTTTGCTCTCAGCGCAATGATTTGGTCTTTTACAATCTCTTCATACCTTTGAAACAATCTAAGGCTAGGAGGGTTCACATAGTGCATCATGGGTAACTACACAGGTAATGATTATGTCTCCAGCATACTGGTATGCCTAACTAGCATAAGAAACAAAGAAATCATTACAGATTTATTATAATTTCATGATACTAACAGTAGAATTCGACCACAAAGTACACTAAGTAGGATAAGGAAGTTAAAAGTGTGGTAAAGAAGTGGAAATTATCACAGTTGCTCTGTAATGATGACTCAGTACTTTTTGAAGATTCTGAAGTCAAGTTTCATGTAAAGAAGGAAATTAAAAAATGAACCTAGAAAAGAGTAATGTGATGAGGGTAACAGAAGTCTGGGCAGTGATAGACTGAACATCAGATTGGAGGAAGGGAGCATGGAGGAAGTGAACTTCAAGCATAACTAGTTGTTTAAAAAAAAATTCTGTAGTGATTTCTAACAACTGGCTAACACAGTTTACCTGGAGTTTACCTGGAGAGGGTTTCGGGGGTCAATGCCCCTGCGGCTCAGTCTGAGACCAGGCCTCATGGTGGATCAGGGTCTGATCAACCAGGCTGTTACTACTGGCCGCACGCAAGCTGACGTACAAGCCACAGCCTGGTTGGTCAGGTACTGATTTTAGGTGCCTGTCCAGTGCCTTCTTAAAGACAGACAGGGGTCTATTGGTAATCCCCTTATGTATGCTGGGAGGCAGTTGAACAGTTTTGGACCCTGGACACTTATTGTGTTCTCTCTCAATGTACTTGTTGCACCCCTGCTTTTCATTGGGGGAATGTTGCATCTCCTGTCGAGTCTTTTGCTTTCATAGGGAGTGATTTTCGTACGTAGGTTTGGTACCAATCCCTCCAGGACCTTCCAATTGTATATTATCATGTATCTCTCTTGCCTGCATTCCAGGGAATACAGATCAAGGATCTTCAACTGTTCCCAGTAATTTAGGTGCCTTATCGTGCTTATATGTGCCATGAAAGTTATTTGTACACTCTCCAGGTCTGCAATGTTGCCAGCCTTGGAGGGGGCCATTAGTGTACAGCAGTATTCCAGCCTAGAGAGCACAAGCAATTTGAAGAGAATCATCATGGGCTTAGCATCCCTAGTTGTGAAGGTTCTCATTATCCATCCTACCATTTTCCTAGCAGATGAGGTAGATACATTGTTGTGGTCTTTGAAGGCGAGGTCCTCTGACATTATCACTCCCAGGTCCTTCACACTACTTTTCCACTCTATTGTATCGTTAGAATTTGTCATATGCCCTGATACATTTTTAATTTCCTCAAGTTTCCCTTATCTGAGTAGTTGAAATTTCTCCTCCCAGTTTTTTCCTGCTAGACAAGCAGAAGTATTAGCAAACCTACCCTGATGTTTTGTCAGCCCCAGGAATGGCCAGGATCAAACTGAGGACCTTGCAATTATGAATCAATTATAATTATTATAATCTAGGGTAAGCACTTAAAATATATGGGCCATACAGCACATGTGAAGTGAGAGGTAATCATGTTTACTACTCCAAGAGAAGTAAAGCTTTACTTCTTGAATCAAGAGCAGTTCACCAGCATCACAGTACTCTCCCCCCCCCCACAACCCTTGAGCAGGTTGTGAGTCAATCTCTCTCACTTTTAAAAAGTCAAGACTGATGGACTGAACACATCAACTCCTGGCTGAGGGACTGATTACCTCACACTTATTCTCATCTTACACCATTTCCATCAATCTTAGTTATGGATTTGTCTCTGTAGATGTCTTTCTTTTTCATTATATTGTCAAATGCTCCAAACTTAAGAACACTTGTATCTTGACCTGTGGAATTCACAGGGACTACAGCAAGACCCTGAACACAGATGAATTAGATCAACATGTATTCGATGGGTGAAGAGGCCATAGCTTTCAACTTCAGGTTCTCAAAGACATCTTCAAAATCTTCTAACTTGTCATTTTAGAATTAAGACCCATTTCAGGATGCAGTTCCTGGCCAATCAGTCCCCTTAAGGGACAAATTGGATCTGTGCTCCAATTCCTTAAATTAAGCCTGAATGCTTTCCATCCCTTCCCCTACAGGCACTGTATAATCCCTATGGGTTTAGTGCTCCCCATGATGATGAATCAACCTTCATGCTTGTGTGCAACTAGTTAATGGTCCAAATCAGACTGAAATATTTTAAATTTATTTAGGCACAGGTACATGAGTAGAATTATTATACATAGAGTAAATTACCTAGGATTCCCCCAAAAAATCAAAGTGACTACTACTACTACTACTAATAATAATGATCTTTATTTCTAAAAGTACATGTACAAGGTACACAGACCTAGCTGGCATCAATGACATACTGTATATAAAAAACCCCTTGTCATGCAAAGCAATTCGGGCAAATTAGGTCAATTTTCTCCCCAGGATGCAACCCACACCAGTCAACTAACACCCAGGTACCCATTTTACTAATAGGTAAACAACAGGTGTCTTAAGAAATATGTTCTAATGGTGGCCGAAACTCGTGCTTCACACCCTGAGGGTCCGGGTTTGATTCCCGGCGAGGGTTGAAATATTGGGTGTGTTTCCGTACACCGGTTGTTCATGTTCACCCATCAGTAAAAATGGATACCCGGGTGTTAGTTGATTGATGTGGGTCACATCCTGGGACAAAAGTGACCTAATTGGCCCGAAATGCCCTGCATAATAAGCGGCTTTCTATATAGTAGTATGTCATTGCTGTCAGCTAGGACTGTATACCTTGTACATATACTTGTAGAAATAAAGATATTATTATTATTATTATTATTTATTTATTTATTTATTTATTTATTTTGTCTTTGCAAACAGTACATTGAGATTTTATATTTACAATAGTGGGTTGCAATGCAAAGAGAGCCTCTATCATGCCTAGGCATTATGGGCCAACTTAGCATTATTGGCTTACAGTCTACTTAATACTAAGGAGTATATCATAGTTGTACAGCAGGATAGTAATTATTTCATAGTTGTACAGTAGAATATTAATTATGAATGAATCAAAATTTGTATAATACAAAGATATATTTATATTCGAAAATACTTTTTGTGAAAACAATGATTTAATTATATTCCTGTCAACAATGGATAAAAGGTTCAATGTGATTGTTTCAGTTATGATGTGGGAGTACATAGGTGAGTAAATGTGTACTGAGTATTTAGCATTTAGTCTAGGGTGATTAAGTGGCTTTTGAGAAGAGTCTTAAATTGATTTTCAGACTGGGTTACTTTAATATCTTTTGGTAATGAATTCCATATTTTGGGGCCCTTTATGTGCATAGAGTTTTTACACAGTGTGATATTGACACAAGGTATATCAAAAAGAGATCTGTGTCTTGTGTTGTGGTCATGTGTCCTCTTTAGGTTGGTGAGGAGAAGTTTGAGTGGAGGGTTTATATTTGCGTGTATTGTTCTGTGTATGTAGTAGGCACATGAATAAGTATGGATGTTCTTAGTGGTGAGCAGATCCAGACTTGAAAATTGGTCGAGTATGCTGGCGAGAGTGGGAATTTGTTATCATTCTTACTGCTGTCTTTTGCTGGGTTATTAGGGGTTTTAGTAAGTAAGTAAGTAAGTAAGTTTATTCAGGTATACACAATTACAGTTACATAGAATTATCATACATAGCAGCACATGTGTAGAGAACCTAGGATAACCCAAAAAAGTCAGACAGAGTGACTTATTTCCATTGGGGTCCTTTAGGTGATTGGATGTTGTTGATCCCCATGCACAAATTCCATATGTAAGATAAGGGTATATGAGTGAATGGTATAGTGCCAGGAGAGCTGATTGTGGAACGTAGTACCTTATCTTTGATAGTATGCCTACAGTCTTGGAGATTTTCTTGGTGATTTGTTGTATGTGTGTCCGGAACTTAAGGCTACTGTCAAGGTGGATACCTAGGAATTTTCCTTCTGTGAGTCTTGTGACTGATGATCCATTTATCGTTATGTTAATTGGATCATTTGGAGCTTTGTTTCCAAGCTGAATGAAAAAGGTTTTATCAGTGTTCAAGGTAAGTTTGTTAGTCATCATCCAGGCAGATATTTTCTGTAATTCAGCATTGACTGTGTTTGGGTGAGAAAAGACATATGTAGTGTCATCTGCAAATAATATGGGTTTGAGTAGCTTTGATGCATTCGGTAGATCATTGATGTAGATGAGAAAGGAGTGGTCCAAGGACGCTTCCTTGTGGGACTCCTACTGTGATTGGTTGGGTGGAAGAGTTTGCATCATTTGCATACACATATTGAGTTCTGTTACTAAGGTATGATTTTAGGTAGTTGAGGGAGTGGCCTCTGATACCATAATGCATTAATTTGGAGTACAGTGGGTGGCCCGGTGGCCTGGTGGCTAAAGCTCCCGCTTCACACACGGAGGGCCCGGGTTCGATTCCCGGCGGGTGGAAACATTCGACACGTTTCCTTACACCTGTTGTCCTGTTCACCTAGCAGCAAATAGGTACCTGGGTGTTAGTCGACTGGTGTGGGTCGCATCCTGGGGGACAAGATTAAGGACCCCAATGGAAATAAGTTAGACAGTCCTCGATGACGCACTGACTTTCTTGGGTTATCCTGGGTGGCTAACCCTCCGGGGTTAAAAATCCGAACGAAATCTTATCTTATCTTATCTTATCTTATCTACAGCAGTTCATGGTCGACTGTATCGAAAGCTTTACGTAAATCAATGAAAATGCCCAGCGGGACTTCTTTCTTTCTTTTCGAGCTACGTAGTTATTTGTATATTCCAGTTATTTGCGGGTTATTTGTGTATACCAGTCACAGCACTGTGCCTTTTTATTCTTTATTTACTATGTATATAATTATAGCAGAAATAATATAACCATGAATTATAACATGAGAGTAACCATGTAGTGCGGATATGTGCAGTTGCTGTATTAATATATTGCATTTTATAATTATTAATGACATTTCGATTTTCATTGATATTTTTTAAATATTTGAATTGCCATAAATTTAAAAAAAAAAACTTTTGTTTAGGGATGATTTAGCTAAAGTATGTTGGTTAATAGGATATATCGCATATATATTTATCTACTTAGTTATTTAACACATTCAAAATGTTACATATTATGATATATAACAGAAAGTTTATATATCTAAAAAAAAAATGTAAAATCAATATGTATATAAGATGGTGCGGCAAGGTTTGTAAACAGTGTTGGCGGTGGCGGCGGCGGGAGTTATTATTTACCCGGGAATATCTGCATCATCCTCCTCACCACTGAAGTATTTCCCTCACCCACTGCACTGCGAGTTGTTCAACATCATGTAGGTTATTTGAGAACCGCTTTGTGCATGTAAATTTAAAGAGAATATAGTTTGTTGCAGCTACTGTTTTTCAAACCCTAAGATGCATTTTCCTTAGGTCTAAATGAGAATATTTTTCTTCAGACTTTCCATGAGAGTATATTTTTCCAAACCAGTGATAGCAGTACCTCTTGAAAGAATATTTTCCTCATAAACAGATATTTAGGCCTCAAAATATTTTCCTCTGGCATGTGTTCAATAGGAAACTTTTACTTAGGCTTCCTACATAATATTTAACGTGTACTGTTGTTTTGTATAGTAAATTATGTAGAATTTACCGTATGACCCTTGTGGGGCAATAATTATAATAATAATAATAATATAAAATTTAACCTAGAATAACTCAGCCAAGTAAAAAAAAAATGACATTTCTATTGAGGTTCTTGTGTTACAAAATCAAGAATAGTGTAGCACTGCTGTAGGCCTTCTGGCCCCTTTTAAGCCAGTAGGCCTACCTACACCCACTATATACCCATCTAACCTATATTTAAAGCATCCCAAAGTTCTCACTTCAATGATGCTGCTTAGAGTTGATTCCACTCATCTACAACTCCATTACTGAGCCAGTACTGGAGTTTACCATAGTCCCGATAACCTTTCTAAATCTAAGTTGGTTCAACTTGAATCCATTACTGCAAGTCCTGCCTTGGTTAGATACTTTCAGTACATTTACATTGCTTTTATTCAGTACATTATTTACATTGCTTTTATTAATTTCGATTTTCGATTTGTACCCATCGATATCCCCCTAATTGTATGCCTTTGTAGGGAGTGCAGCAATCAGTGCCTTTAGCTTATCTTTCGGTGAGATATTTTATTTTGGTAATTTTTGAAGTAAGGTTCATGTCAGAGTTGTAATAATTTATTCCATAAAATGTTAAGCATTTGGTCAGTTTTGGCAGAAAAATACGTGTTGTGCAAGTGGTGAGAAGCGTAACCAAATTATTGAAACCCAGCATAACCCAGCCGTAAATACCTAACATAGCCCAACTTGGGCATTGGTAGATCTGCAAATGGCACATCTGTATGTTTACTGCGATTGGCCAGGCATGTAACTACTCAATAGTAATCATTGATTGACTCAGAGATGCTGCATTCTACCAAAAATGAAGGTTTTGTTTTTGTATGAGTATAGATAGCTTGCTTAGACAGAAATTTTAACCCCTTTCACTGCCTCAACCCCTTAAATTAAAAGGGCTGGCTGTCATGATTTAAAAAATCTTTCTGAAGGAAATTATGAAAAAAAATATGAAATTTATTGGAAAGATTATGGAATTGAGCAGACACAAAGTTGGTGGTCTGGGCACAATTTATGCATCGGCAGTTTTGCCTACTTTGAATCCTATTTTAAGTTGGTTCCATTGCTCGTTGTGACCAAACTCTTAGCTATTTTTCTGGTGTACCTTCATTTCTATTGATTTGGCATAAGAAACTGGCCATTTAACTTTCTGTCAGAACTACCCTATAAGAAAAGATTTTGTTTGAGTTTTTAACACTGGAGGGTTAGCCACCTAGGATAACCCAAGAAAGTCGATGCATCATTGAAAACTGTCTGTCTTATTTCCATTGGGGTCCCTAACTCTTGTCCCCTTAGGATGCAACCCACACTAGTCAACAGAACAAGTGTAACGACACTTAGCGTGTGAGACCTAGCAAGCCACGGGACACCATATAAAGTGCACAGAAGTTGTCATTTTGGCCAATTTTACACAAAATTCAACAAATTCTAATTTAAAAATAAACCAAAGTAAACACTTTATGCATTCCAACTGCTAAGCAACCTATTCTCTCCATTTTGAACCTGTCATCACAAAAAACTGATGTTTTACCCTGTTTCTGGGATACAATATAAACCAGAATGATTGATCATCATCTAGGCCATCCCAATAATTAAACCCATAAAACAGACTGGGAAGGGTAGGGGATACTTTACCCTTCCTCAAGAAGATTGTGAAAAATTGAATATTTCCTCTGCTTTGAGCCCTTGAAATGTCAAAAACTAAATATTTTTTCTGCTTTTGAGCCCTATTTCAAGTTACAGGGAAACCTCTCATTAACTGACTAATTGGGGGAAGGGGGTGTATGATAATACTGATTACCTGCAACTCTCCAACATATCTCCACTGCCTCCAGTCTCCTCACTGTAGTG